>NC_143385.1:22611493-22913137 GCF_980474605.1 Leiobunum rupestre | reverse complement strand
ATTCCACAATAATCACGAGTCGAATCCGTAATCCCACAAAAATATCGATTCGTATCCGTAATTCCCAATAATCTCGAGTCGTATCCGTAATTCCACAATAATCTCGAGTCGTATCCGGAATTCCACAATAATCTCGAGTCGTATCCGTAATTCCACAATAATCTCGAGTCGTATCCGGAATTCCACCATAATCTCGAGTCGTATCCGTAATTCCACAATAATCTCGAGTCGTATCCGTAATTCCTCCACAATCTCCAGTCGTATCCGTAATTCCACCATAATCTCGAATCGTATCCGTAATTCCTCCATAATCTCGAGTCGTAACCGTAATTCCACAATAATCTCGAGTCGTATCCGTAATTCCCCAATAATCTCGAGCCGTATCCGTAATTCCACAATAATCTCGAGTCGTATCCGTAATTCCACAATAATCTCGAGTGGTATCCGTAATTCCTCCACAATCTCCAGTCGTATCCGTAATTCCACCATAATCTCGAATCGTATCCGTAATTCCTCCATAATCTCGAGTCGTATCCGTAATTCCACAATAAGCTCTAGTCGTATCCGTAATTCCACAATAATCTCGAGTCGTATCCGTAATTCCACAATAATCTCGAGTCGTTTCCGGAATTACACAAGAATCTCGAGTCGTATCCGTAATTCCTCCACAATCTTCAGTCGTATCCGTTATTCCACCATAATCACGAATCGTATCCGTAATTCCACAATAATCTCGAGTCGTATCCGTAATTCCACAATAATCTCGAGTCGTATCCGTAATTCCTCCATAATCTCGAGTCGTATCCGTAATTCCACAATAATCTCGAGCCGTATCCGTAATTCCCCGATAATCTCGAGTCGTATCCGTAATTCCACAATAATCTTGAGTCTTATCCGTAATTCCACAATAATCTCGTATCGTATCCGTAATTCCACAATTATTTAGAGTCGTATCCGTAATTCCACAATAATCTCGAGTCGTATCCGTAATTCCCCAATAATCTCGAGTCGTATCCGTAATTCCACAATAATCTCGAGTCGTTTCCGTAATTCCACAATAATCTCGAGTCGTATCCGTAATTCCAGAATAATCACGAGTCGAATCCGTAATTCCACAATAATATCGATTCGTATTCGTAATTCCACAATAATCTCGAGTCGTATCCGTAATTCCACAATAATCTCGAGTCGTATCCGGAATTCCACAATAATCTCGAGTCGTATCCGTAATTCTACAATAATCTCGAGTCGTATCCGGAATTCCACCATAATCTCGAGTCGTATCCGTAATTCCACAATAATCTTGAGTCGTATCCGTAATTCCCCCACAATCTCCAGTCGTATCCGTAATTCCACCATAACCTCGAATCGTATCCGTAATTCCTCCATAATCTCGAGTCGTATCCGTAATTCCACAATAATCTCGAGTCGTATCCGTAATTCCACAATAATCTCGAGTCGTATCCGTAATTCCTCAATAATCTCGAGTCGTATCCGTAATTCCACCATAATCTCGAATCGTATCCGTAATTCCTACATAATCTCGAGTCAAATCCGTAATTCCCCAATAATCTCGAGTCGTATCCGTAATTCCACAATAATCTTGAGTCGTATCCGGAATTCCACAATAATCTCGAGTCGTATTCGTAATTCCACAATAATCCTGAGACGTATCAGGAATTTCACCATAATCTCGAGTCGTATCCGTAATTCCACAATAATCTCGAATCGTATCCGTAATTCCTCCACAATCTCCAGTCATATCCGTAATTCCACCATAATCTCGAATCGTATCCGTAATTCCACCATAATCTCGAGTCGTATCCGTAATTCCACAATAATCTCGAGTCGTATCCGTAATTCCCCAATAATCTCGAGTCGTATCCGTAATTCCCCAATAATCTCAAGTCGTATCCGTAATTCCACAATGATCTCGAGTCGTATCCGTAATTCCACAATAATCTTGAGTCGTATCCGTAATTCCCCAATAATCTCGAGTCGTATCCGTAATTCCACAATAATCTCGAGTCGTATCCGGAATTCCACCATAATCTCGAGTCGTATCCGTAATTCCACAATAATCTCGAGTCGTATCCGTAATTCCTCCACAATCTCCAGTCGTATCCGTAATTCCACCATAATCTCGAATCGTATCCGTAATTCCACCATAATCTCGAGTCGTATCCGTAATTCCACAATAATCTCAAGTCGTATCCGTAATTCCCCAATAATCTCGAGTCGTATCCGTAATTCCACAATAATCTCGAGTCGTATCCGTAATTCCTCCACAATCTCCAGTCGTATCCGTAATTACACCATAATCTCGAATCGTATCCGTAATTCCTCCATAATCTCGAGTCGTATCCGTAATTCCACAATAATCTCGAGTCGTATCCGTAATTCCACAATAATCTCGAGTCGTATCCGTAATTCCTCAATAATCTCGAGTCGTATCCGTAATTCCACCATAATCTCGAATCGTATCCGTAATTCCACCATAATCTCGAATCGTATCCGTAATTCCTCCATAATCTCGAGTCGTATCCGTAATTCCACAATAATCTCGAGTCGTATCCGTAATTCCACAATAATCTCGAGTCGTATCCGTAATTCCTCAATAATCTCGAGTCGTATCCGTAATTCCACCATAATCTCGAATCGTATCCGTAATTCCTCCATAATCTCGAGTCGTATCCGTAATTCCACAATAATCTCGAGTCAAATCCGTAATTCCCCAATAATCTCGAGTCGTATCCGTAATTCCACAATAATCTCGAGTCGTATCCGGAATTCCACAATAATCTCGAGTCGTATCCGTAATTCCACAATAATCTCGAGTCGTATCCGTAATTCCTCCACAATCTTCAGTCGTATCCGTAATTCCACCATAATCTCGAATCGTATCCGTAATTCCACCATAATCTCGAGTCGTATCCGTAATTCCACAATAATCTCGAGTCGTATCCGTAATTCCCCAATAATCTCGAGTCGTATCCGTAATTCCACAATAATCTCGAGTCGTATCCGTAATTCCCCAATAATCTCAAGTCGTATCCGTAATTCCCCAATAATCTCGAGTCGTATCCGTAATTCCCCAATAATCTCGAGTCGTATCCGTAATTCCACAATAATCTCGAGTCGTATCCGGAATTCCACCATAATCTCGAGTCGTATCCGTAATTCCACAATAATCTCGAGTCGTATCCGTAATTCCTCCACAATCTCCAGTCGTATCCGTAATTCCACCATAATCTCGAATCGTATCCGTAATTTCACCATAATCTCGAGTCGTATCCGTAATTCCACAATAATCTCGAGTCGTATCCGTAATTCCCCAATAATCTCGAGTCGTATCCGTAATTCCACAATAATCTCGAGTCGTACCCGTAATTCCCCAATAATCTCGAGTCGTATCCGTAATTCCACAATAATCTCCAGTCGTATCCGTAATTCCACAATAATCTCCAGTCGTATCTGTAATTCCACAATAATCTCGAGTCGTATCCGGAATTCCACCATAATCTCGAGTCGTTTCCGTAATTCCACAATAATCTCGAGTCATATCCGTAATACCACAATAATCTCGAGTCGTATCCGTAATTCCACCATAATCTCGAAACGTATCCGTAATTCCACCATAATCTCGAGTCATATCCGTAATTCCCCAATAATCTGGAGACGTTTCCGTAATTCCACAATAATCTCGAGTCGTATCCGGAATTCCACCATAATCTCGAGTCGTATCCGTAATTCCACAATAATCTCGAGTCGTATCCGGAATTCCACCATAATCTCGAGTCGTATCCGTAATTCCACAATAATCTCGAGTCGTATCCGTAATTCCTCCACAATCTCCAGTCGTATCCGTCATTCCACCATAATCTCGAATCGTATCCGTAATTCCCCAATAATCTCGAGTCGTATCCGTAATTCCACAATAATCTCGAGTCGTATCCGTAATTCCACAATAAGCTCGAGTCGTATCCGTAATACCACAATAATCTCGAGTCGTATCCGTAATTCCTCCATAATCTCGAAACGTATCCGTAATTCCACCATAATCTCGAGTCATATCCGTAATTCCCCAATAATCTGGAGACGTTTCCGTAATTCCACAATAATCTCGAGTCGTATCCGGAATTCCACCATAATCTCGAGTCGTATCCGTAATTCCACAATAATCTCGAGTCGTATCCGGAATTCCACCATAATCTCGAGTCGTATCCGTAATTCCACAATAATCTCGAGTCGTATCCGTAATTCCTCCACAATCTCCAGTCGTATCCGTAATTCCACCATAATCTCGAATCGTATCCGTAATTCCCCAATAATCTCGAGTCGTATCCGTAATTCCACAATAATCACGAGTCGTATCCGTAATTCCACAATAAGCTCGAGTCGTATCCGTAATTCCACAATAATCTCGAGTCGTATCCGTAATTCCTCCATAATCTCGAAACGTATCCGTAATTCCACCATAATCTCGAGTCATATCCGTAATTCCCCATTAATCTGGAGACGTTTCCGTAATTCCACAATAATCTCGAGTCGTATCCGTAATTCCTCCATAATCTCGAGTCGTATCCGTAATTCCACAATCAGCTCTAGTCGTATCCGTAATTCCACAATAATCTCGAGTCGTATCCGTAATTCCACAATAATCTCGAGTCGTTTCCGGAATTACACCATAATCTCGAGTCGTATCCGTAATTCCTCCACAATCTCCAGTCGTATCCGTAATTCCACCATAATCTCGAATCGTATCCGTAATTCCACAATAATCTCGAGTCGTATCCGTAATTCCACAATAATCTCGAGTCGTATCCGTAATTCCTCCATAATCTCGAGTCGTATCCGTAATTCCACAATAATCTCGAGTCGTATCCGTAATTCCCCGATAATCTCGAGTCGTATCCGTAATTCCACAATAATCTCGAATCGTATCCGTAATTCCTCCATAATCTCGAGTCGTAACCGTAATTCCACAATAATCTCGAGTCGTATCCGTAATTCCCCAATAATCTCGAGCCGTATCCGTAATTCCACAATAATCTCGAGTCGTATCCGTAATTCCACCATAATCTCGAATAGTATCCGTAATTCCTCCATAATCTCGAGTCGTATCCGTAATTCCACAATAAGCTCTAGTCGTATCCGTAATTCCACAATAATCTCGAGTCGTATCCGTAATTCCACAATAATATCGAGTCGTTTCCGGAATTACACCATAATCTCGAGTCGTATCCGTAATTCCACAATAATCTCGAGTCGTATCCGTAATTCCTCCACAATCTCCAGTCGTATCCGTAATTCCACCATAATATCGAATCGTATCCGTAATTCCACAATAATCTCGAGTCGTAACCGTAATTCCACCACAATCTCGATCGTATCCGTAATTCCACAATAATCTCGAGTCGTATCCGTAATTCCACAATAATCTCGAGTCGTATCCGTAATTCCCCAATAATCTGGAGTCGTATCCGTAATTGCACAATAATCACGAGTCGAATCCGTAATCCCACAAAAATATCGATTCGTATCCGTAATTCCACAATAATCTCGAGTCGTATCCGTAATTCCACAATAATCTCGAGTCGTATCCGGAATTCCACAATAATCTCGAGTCGTATCCGTAATTCCACAATAATCTCGAGTCGTATCCGGAATTCCACCATAATCTCGAGTCGTATCCGTAATTCCACAATAATCTCGAGTCGTATCCGTAATTCCTCCACAATCTCCAGTCGTATCCGTAATTCCACCATAATCTCGAATCGTATCCGTAATTCCTCCATAATCTCGAGTCGTAACCGTAATTCCTCCATAATCTCGAGTCGTAACCGTAATTCCACAATAATCTCGAGTCGTATCCGTAATTCCACAATAATCACGAGTCGAATCCGTAATCCCACAAAAATATCGATTCGTATCCGTTATTCCACAATAATCTCGAGTCGTATCCGTAATTCCACAATAATCTCGAGTCGTATCCGGAATTCCACAATAATCTCGAGTCGTATCCGTAATTCCACAATAATCTCGAGCCGTATCCGGAATTCCACCATAATCTCGAGTCGTATCCGTAATTCCACAATAATCTCGAGTCGTATCCGTAATTCCTCCACAATCTCCAGTCGTATCCGTAATTCCACCATAATCTCGAATCGTATCCGTAATTCCTCCATAATCTCGAGTCTTAACCGTAATTCCACAATAATCTCGAGTCGTATCCGTAATTCCCCAATAATCTCGAGCCGTATCCGTAATTCCACAATAATCTCGAGTCGTATCCGTAATTCCACAATAATCTCGAGTCGTATCCGTAATTCCTCCACAATCTCCAGTCGTATCCGTAATTCCACCATAATCTCGAATAGTATCCGTAATTCCTCCATAATCTCGAGTCGTATCCGTAATTCCACAATAAGCTCTAGTCGTATCCGTAATTCCACAATAATCTCGAGTCGTATCCGTAATTCCACAATAATATCGAGTCGTTTCCGGAATTACACCATAATCTCGAGTCGTATCCGTAATTCCACAATAATCTCGAGTCGTATCCGTAATTCCTCCACAATCTCCAGTCGTATCCGTAATTCCACCATAATCTCGAATCGTATCCGTAATTCCACAATAATCTCGAGTCGTAACCGTAATTCCACCACAATCTCGATCGTATCCGTAATTCCACAATAATCTCGAGTCGTATCCGTAATTCCACAATAATCTAGAGTCGTATCCGTAATTCCCCAATAATCTGGAGTCGTATCCGTAATTGCACAATAATCACGAGTCGAATCCGTACTCCCACAAAAATATCGATTCGTATCCGTAATTCCACAATAATCTCGAGTCGTATCCGTAATTCCACAATAATCTCGAGTCGTATCCGGAATTCCACAATAATCTCGAGTCGTATCCGTAATTCCACAATAATCTCGAGTCGTATCCGGAATTCCACCATAATCTCGAGTCGTATCCGTAATTCCACAATAATCTCGAGTCGTATCCGTAATTCCTCCACAATCTCCAGTCGTATCCGTAATTCCACCATAATCTCGAATCGTATCCGTAATTCCTCCATAATCTCGAGTCGTAACCGTAATTCCACAATAATCTCGAGTCGTATCCGTAATTCCCCAATAATCTCGAGCCGTATCCGTAATTCCACAATAATCTCGAGTCGTATCCGTAATTCCACAATAATCTCGAGTCGTATCCGTAATTCTTCCACAATCTCCAGTCGTATCCGTAATTCCACCATAATCTCGAATCGTATCCGTAATTCCTCCATAATCTCGAGTCGTATCCGTAATTCAACAATAAGCTCTAGTCGTATCCGTAATTCAACAATAATCTCGAGTCGTATCCGTAATTCCACAATAATCTCGAGTCGTTTCCGGAATTACACCATAATCTCGAGTCGTATCCGTAATTCCTCCACAATCTCCAGTCGTATCCGTAATTCCACCATAATCTCGAATCGTATCCGTAATTCCACAATAATCTCGAGTCGTATCGGTAATTCCACAATAATCTCGAGTCGTATCCGTAATTCCTCCATAATCTCGAGTCGTATCCGTAATTCCACAATAATCTCGAGTCGTATCCGTAATTCCCCGATAATCTCGAGTCGTATCCGTAATTCCACAATAATCTTGAGTCGTATCCATAATTCCACAATAATCTCGTATCGTATCCGTAATTCCACAATTATCTCGAGTCGTATCCGTAATTCCACAATAATCTCGAGTTGTATCCGTAATTCCCCAATAATCTCGAGTCGTATCCGTAATTCCACAATAATCTCGAGTCGTTTCCGTAATTCCACAATAATCTCGAGTCGTATCCGTAATTCCACAATAATCACGAGTCGAATCCGTAATTCAACAATAATATCGATTCGTATCCGTAATTCCACAATAATCTCGAGTCGTATCCGTAATTCCACAAAAATCTCGAGTCGTATCCGGAATTCCACAATAATCTCGAGTCGTATCCGTAATTCTACAATAATCTCGAGTCGTATCCGGAATTCCACCATAATCTCGAGTCGTATCCGTAATTCCGCAATAATCTCGAGTCGTATCCGTAATTCCACAATAATCACGAGTCGAATCCGGAATTCCACCATAATCTCGAGTCGTATCCGTAATTCCACAATAATCTCGAGTCGTATCCGTAATTCCTCCACAATCTCCAGTCGTATCCGTAATTCCACCATAATCTCGAATCGTATCCGTAATTCCTCCATAATCTCGAGTCGTAACCGTAATTCCACAATAATCTCGAGTCGTATCCGTAATTCCCCAATAATCTCGAGCCGTATCCGTAATTCCACAATAATCTCGAGTCATATCCGTAATTCCACAATAATCTCGAGTCATATCCGTAATTCCGCAATAATCTCGAGTCGTATCCGTAATTCCACAATAATCACGAGTCGAATCCGTAATTGCACAATAATCACGAGTCGAATGCGTAATTGCACAATAATATCGAGTCGAATCCGTAAATCCACAATAATATCGAGTCGTATCTGTAATGCCACCATAATCGCGAATCGTATCCGTAATTCCACAATAATCTCGAGTCGTATCCGTAATTCCACAATAATCTCGAGTCGGAACCGTAATTCCACCACAATCTCGATCGTATCCGTAATTCCACAATAATCTCGAGTCGTATCCGTAATTCCACAATAATCTCGAGTCGTATCCGTAATTCCCCAATAATCTGGAGTCGTATCCGTAATTCCACAATAATCACGAGTCGAATCCGTAATCCCACAAAAATATCGATTCGTATCCGTAATTCCACAATAATCTCGAGTCGTATCCGTAATTCCACAATAATCTCGAGTCGTATCCGGAATTCCACAATAATCTCGAGTCGTATCCGTAATTCCACAATAATCTCGAGTCGTATCCGGAATTCCACAATAATCTCGAGTCGTATCCGTAATTCCTCCACAATCTCCAGTCGTATCCGTAATTCCACCATAATCTCGAATCGTATCCGTAATTCCTCCATAATCTCGAGTCGTAACCGTAATTCCACAATAATCTCGAGTCGTATCCGTAATTCCCCAATAATCTCGAGCCGTATCCGTAATTCCACAATAATCTCGAGTCATATCCGTAATTCCACAATAATCTCGAGTCGTATCCGTAATTCCTCCACAATCTCCAGTCGTATCCGTAATTCCACCATAATCTCGAATCGTATCCGTAATTCCTCCATAATCTCGAGTCGTATCCGTAATTCCACAATAAGCTCTAGTCGTATCCGTAATTCCACAAAAATCTCGAGTCGTTTCCGGAATTACACCATAATCTCGAGTCGTATCCGTAATTCCACAATAATCTCGAGTCGTATCCGTAATTCTTCCACAATCTCCAGTCGTATCCGGTATTCCACCATAATCACGAATCGTATCCGTAATTCCACAATAATCTCGAGTCGTATCCGTAATTCCACAATAATCTCGAGTCGTATCCGTAATTCTACAATAATCTCTAGTCGTATCCGGAATTCCACCATAATCTCGAGTCGTTTCCGGAATTACACCATAATCTCGAGTCGTATCCGTAATTCCACAATAATCTCGAGTCGTATCCGGAATTCCACAATAATCTCGAGTCGTATCCGTAATTCCACAATAATCTCGAGTCGTATCCGGAATTTCACCATAATCTCGAGTCGTATCCGTAATTCCACAATAATCTCGAGTCGTATCCGTAATTCCTCCACAATCTCCAGTCGTATCCGTAATTCCACCATAATCTCGAATCGTATCCGTAATTCCTCCATAATCTCGAGTCGTAACCGTAATTCCACAATAATCTCGAGCCGTATCCGTAATTCCCCAATAATCTCGAGCCGTATCCGTAATTCCACAATAATTTCGAGTCATATCCGTAATTCCACAATAATCTCGAGTCGTATCCGTAATTCCTCCACAATCTCCAGTCGTATCCGTAATTCCACCATAATCTCGAATCGTATCCGTAATTCCTCCATAATCTCGAGTCGTATCCGTAATTCCACAATAAGCTCTAGTCGTATCCGTAATTCCACAATAATCTCGAGTCGTTTCCGGAATTACACCATAATCTCGAGTCGTATCCGTAATTCCACAATAATCTCGAGTCGTATCCGTAATTCCTCCACAATCTCCAGTCGTATCCGTTATTCCACCATAATCACGAATCGTATCCGTAATTCCACAATAATCTCGAGTCGTATCCGTAATTCCACAATAATCTCGAGTCGTATCCGTAATTCTACAATAATCTCGAGTCGTATCCGGAATTCCACCATAATCTCGAGTCGTTTCCGGAATTACACCATAATCTCGAGTCGTATCCGTAATTCCACAATAATCTCGAGTCGTATCCGTAATTCCTCCACAATCTCCAGTCGTATCCGTTATTCCACCATAATCACGAATCGTATCCGTAATTCCACAAAAATCTCGAGTCGTATCCGGAATTCCACAATAATCTCGAGTCGTATCCGTAATTCTACAATAATCTCGAGTCGTATCCGGAATTCCACCATAATCTCGAGTCGTATCCGTAATTCCGCAATAATCTCGAGTCGTATCCGTAATTCCACAATAATCACGAGTCGAATCCGTAATTGCACAATAATCACGAGTCGAATGCGTAATTGCACAATAATATCGAGTCGAATCCGTAATTCCACAATAATATCGAGTCGTATCTGTAATGCCACCATAATCGCGAATCGTATCCGTAATTCCACAATAATCTCGAGTCGTATCCGTAATTCCACAATAATCTCGAGTCGGAACCGTAATTCCACCACAATCTCGATCGTATCCGTAATTCCACAATAATCTCGAGTCGTATCCGTAATTCCACAATAATCTCGAGTCGTATCCGTAATTCCCCAATAATCTGGAGTCGTATCCGTAATTCCACAATAATCACGAGTCGAATCCGTAATCCCACAAAAATATCGATTCGTATCCGTAATTCCCAATAATCTCGAGTCGTATCCGTAATTCCACAATAATCTCGAGTCGTATCCGGAATTCCACAATAATCTCGAGTCGTATCCGTAATTCCACAATAATCTCGAGTCGTATCCGGAATTCCACCATAATCTCGAGTCGTATCCGTAATTCCACAATAATCTCGAGTCGTATCCGTAATTCCTCCACAATCTCCAGTCGTATCCGTAATTCCACCATAATCTCGAATCGTATCCGTAATTCCTCCATAATCTCGAGTCGTAACCGTAATTCCACAATAATCTCGAGTCGTATCCGTAATTCCCCAATAATCTCGAGCCGTATCCGTAATTCCACAATAATCTCGAGTCGTATCCGTAATTCCACAATAATCTCGAGTGGTATCCGTAATTCCTCCACAATCTCCAGTCGTATCCGTAATTCCACCATAATCTCGAATCGTATCCGTAATTCCTCCATAATCTCGAGTCGTATCCGTAATTCCACAATAAGCTCTAGTCGTATCCGTAATTCCACAATAATCTCGAGTCGTATCCGTAATTCCACAATAATCTCGAGTCGTTTCCGGAATTACACAAGAATCTCGAGTCGTATCCGTAATTCCTCCACAATCTTCAGTCGTATCCGTTATTCCACCATAATCACGAATCGTATCCGTAATTCCACAATAATCTCGAGTCGTATCCGTAATTCCACAATAATCTCGAGTCGTATCCGTAATTCCTCCATAATCTCGAGTCGTATCCGTAATTCCACAATAATCTCGAGCCGTATCCGTAATTCCCCGATAATCTCGAGTCGTATCCGTAATTCCACAATAATCTTGAGTCTTATCCGTAATTCCACAATAATCTCGTATCGTATCCGTAATTCCACAATTATTTAGAGTCGTATCCGTAATTCCACAATAATCTCGAGTCGTATCCGTAATTCCCCAATAATCTCGAGTCGTATCCGTAATTCCACAATAATCTCGAGTCGTTTCCGTAATTCCACAATAATCTCGAGTCGTATCCGTAATTCCAGAATAATCACGAGTCGAATCCGTAATTCCACAATAATATCGATTCGTATTCGTAATTCCACAATAATCTCGAGTCGTATCCGTAATTCCACAATAATCTCGAGTCGTATCCGGAATTCCACAATAATCTCGAGTCGTATCCGTAATTCTACAATAATCTCGAGTCGTATCCGGAATTCCACCATAATCTCGAGTCGTATCCGTAATTCCACAATAATCTTGAGTCGTATCCGTAATTCCCCCACAATCTCCAGTCGTATCCGTAATTCCACCATAACCTCGAATCGTATCCGTAATTCCTCCATAATCTCGAGTCGTATCCGTAATTCCACAATAATCTCGAGTCGTATCCGTAATTCCACAATAATCTCGAGTCGTATCCGTAATTCCTCAATAATCTCGAGTCGTATCCGTAATTCCACCATAATCTCGAATCGTATCCGTAATTCCTACATAATCTCGAGTCAAATCCGTAATTCCCCAATAATCTCGAGTCGTATCCGTAATTCCACAATAATCTTGAGTCGTATCCGGAATTCCACAATAATCTCGAGTCGTATTCGTAATTCCACAATAATCCTGAGACGTATCAGGAATTTCACCATAATCTCGAGTCGTATCCGTAATTCCACAATAATCTCGAATCGTATCCGTAATTCCTCCACAATCTCCAGTCATATCCGTAATTCCACCATAATCTCGAATCGTATCCGTAATTCCACCATAATCTCGAGTCGTATCCGTAATTCCACAATAATCTCGAGTCGTATCCGTAATTCCCCAATAATCTCGAGTCGTATCCGTAATTCCCCAATAATCTCAAGTCGTATCCGTAATTCCACAATGATCTCGAGTCGTATCCGTAATTCCACAATAATCTTGAGTCGTATCCGTAATTCCCCAATAAACTCGAGTCGTATCCGTAATTCCACAATAATCTCGAGTCGTATCCGGAATTCCACCATAATCTCGAGTCGTATCCGTAATTCCACAATAATCTCGAGTCGTATCCGTAATTCCTCCACAATCTCCAGTCGTATCCGTAATTCCACCATAATCTCGAATCGTATCCGTAATTCCACCATAATCTCGAGTCGTATCCGTAATTCCACAATAATCTCAAGTCGTATCCGTAATTCCCCAATAATCTCGAGTCGTATCCGTAATTCCACAATAATCTCGAGTCGTATCCGTAATTCCTCCACAATCTCCAGTCGTATCCGTAATTACACCATAATCTCGAATCGTATCCGTAATTCCTCCATAATCTCGAGTCGTATCCGTAATTCCACAATAATCTCGAGTCGTATCCGTAATTCCACAATAATCTCGAGTCGTATCCGTAATTCCTCAATAATCTCGAGTCGTATCCGTAATTCCACCATAATCTCGAATCGTATCCGTAATTCCACCATAATCTCGAATCGTATCCGTAATTCCTCCATAATCTCGAGTCGTATCCGTAATTCCACAATAATCTCGAGTCGTATCCGTAATTCCACAATAATCTCGAGTCGTATCCGTAATTCCTCAATAATCTCGAGTCGTATCCGTAATTCCACCATAATCTCGAATCGTATCCGTAATTCCTCCATAATCTCGAGTCGTATCCGTAATTCCACAATAATCTCGAGTCAAATCCGTAATTCCCCAATAATCTCGAGTCGTATCCGTAATTCCACAATAATCTCGAGTCGTATCCGGAATTCCACAATAATCTCGAGTCGTATCCGTAATTCCACAATAATCTCGAGTCGTATCCGTAATTCCTCCACAATCTTCAGTCGTATCCGTAATTCCACCATAATCTCGAATCGTATCCGTAATTCCACCATAATATCGAGTCGTATCCGTAATTCCACAATAATCTCGAGTCGTATCCGTAATTCCCCAATAATCTCGAGTCGTATCCGTAATTCCACAATAATCTCGAGTCGTATCCGTAATTCCCCAATAATCTCAAGTCGTATCCGTAATTCCCCAATAATCTCGAGTCGTATCCGTAATTCCCCAATAATCTCGAGTCGTATCCGTAATTCCACAATAATCTCGAGTCGTATCCGGAATTCCACCATAATCTCGAGTCGTATCCGTAATTCCACAATAATCTCGAGTCGTATCCGTAATTCCTCCACAATCTCCAGTCGTATCCGTAATTCCACCATAATCTCGAATCGTATCCGTAATTTCACCATAATCTCGAGTCGTATCCGTAATTCCACAATAATCTCGAGTCGTATCCGTAATTCCCCAATAATCTCGAGTCGTATCCGTAATTCCACAATAATCTCGAGTCGTACCCGTAATTCCCCAATAATCTCGAGTCGTATCCGTAATTCCACAATAATCTCCAGTCGTATCCGTAATTCCACAATAATCTCCAGTCGTATCTGTAATTCCACAATAATCTCGAGTCGTATCCGGAATTCCACCATAATCTCGAGTCGTTTCCGTAATTCCACAATAATCTCGAGTCATATCCGTAATACCACAATAATCTCGAGTCGTATCCGTAATTCCACCATAATCTCGAAACGTATCCGTAATTCCACCATAATCTCGAGTCATATCCGTAATTCCCCAATAATCTGGAGACGTTTCCGTAATTCCACAATAATCTCGAGTCGTATCCGGAATTCCACCATAATCTCGAGTCGTATCCGTAATTCCACAATAATCTCGAGTCGTATCCGGAATTCCACCATAATCTCGAGTCGTATCCGTAATTCCACAATAATCTCGAGTCGTATCCGTAATTCCTCCACAATCTCCAGTCGTATCCGTCATTCCACCATAATCTCGAATCGTATCCGTAATTCCCCAATAATCTCGAGTCGTATCCGTAATTCCACAATAATCTCGAGTCGTATCCGTAATTCCACAATAAGCTCGAGTCGTATCCGTAATACCACAATAATCTCGAGTCGTATCCGTAATTCCTCCATAATCTCGAAACGTATCCGTAATTCCACCATAATCTCGAGTCATATCCGTAATTCCCCAATAATCTGGAGACGTTTCCGTAATTCCACAATAATCTCGAGTCGTATCCGGAATTCCACCATAATCTCGAGTCGTATCCGTAATTCCACAATAATCTCGAGTCGTATCCGGAATTCCACTATAATCTCGAGTCGTATCCGTAATTCCACAATAATCTCGAGTCGTATCCGTAATTCCTCCACAATCTCCAGTCGTATCCGTAATTCCACCATAATCTCGAATCGTATCCGTAATTCCCCAATAATCTCGAGTCGTATCCGTAATTCCACAATAATCACGAGTCGTATCCGTAATTCCACAATAAGCTCGAGTCGTATCCGTAATTCCACAATAATCTCGAGTCGTATCCGTAATTCCTCCATAATCTCGAAACGTATCCGTAATTCCACCATAATCTCGAGTCATATCCGTAATTCCCCATTAATCTGGAGACGTTTCCGTAATTCCACAATAATCTCGAGTCGTATCCGGAATTCCACCATAATCTCGAGTCGTATCCGTAATTCCACAATAATCTCGAGTCGTATCCGGAATTCCACCATAATCTCGAGTCGTATCCGTAATTCCACAATAATCTCGAGTCGTATCCGTATTCCTCCATAATCTCGAGTTGTATCCGTAATTCCACAATAATCTCGAGTCGTATCCGTAATTCCCCAATAATCTGGAGTCGTATCCGTAATTCCACAATAATCTCGAGTCGTATCCGTAATTCCACAATAATCACGAGTCGAATTCGTAATTCCACAATAATCTCGATTTGTATCCGTAATTCCACAATAATTCAATTTCAATTTCAATTTCAATTTCAATTTATTTCATAGATTGCCAAAAAGTATGAATAATAAATTACAGATTATGGCCAAGTCTTAAAAGACTTTTAGGCCTTAAACCCGACAGAGATCGGCACGCATGTTACATTTTACTTCAGTATTATTATTTTATTCACAAAGACACGTTAGTAGGTGGTATGTATATATTAGTTTTAGATTTTCGTGGTTAAGTTCTGTATATTTTGACGCGCTTATGTTTATTAATTTTTATACACATTAATTCCTTCACTATACAAATTTTACCAGTTACAATTAATTTATCTCTATTTTTTACATACTGGTTTTATATTTCCCTAATAAGGTTCTTTATGTGTTTTTTAAACCCTATTATGTTTGTAGAGTTTTGCACATTTCTGGGTAGATTGTTGTATAACTTAATTCCGGTATAAAATAAAGAGTTAATTTTTCTAGAAGTACTTGCTGAAGGCACAATTAATAGGTCATTTGATCTGAGGTTATGTGTATTGGCAGGGGTATATTGAAATAAATCATTTTCCGGATGTTTTAACGAATTGAAGATAAAGATTAAACAGTTATATTTATAGATTTCTCTAACATTGTACAGTCCTAGAGATAAGAACATATTTCTAGTTGGCTCGTGATATGGTTTTTTTTTAATGACTCTAACAATTCTTTTCTGTAGTTTATGGATTCGATTTAGGTTTGTGTCTGAGGTATTGCCCCAAACCGAAATACCAAAGGTTATGTGAGGATATATTAAAGCGTAATAGAGTTGTATACATAGTTTTTCACTTAGAATATAGCGGTTTTTATTAATAGTGTATATGCTGTAAGCTATTTTTTGGGCAATCTTATCTATGTGTACATTCCAGGTTAACTTTTCATCGAGCCATATTCCAAGGTATTTGTATTTATCTACTCTATTTAGGTCTATATTATTAAAAATTATCTTAATGTTCTTAGGTACGATTTTGTTTTTGTTACAGAAGACCATATATACAGTTTTAGTTAAATTTAGTTCTAACGCGTTATAGGTTAGCCATTGATGGATTTTACCTAATTTATTGTTTATTTTATTAATTAGCTTTTTTAAGTCTGTATCATTTTCTAGAAGGAGGGAGTCGTCAGCGTATAACGTAAGCGAGTCTGTTTCATCGATATTAAATATGTCGTTAATAAATAGGTTGAACAAAAGTGGTGATAAGATTGATCCCTGCGGGACCCCATATTTGATTATTTTCGGGTTAGAGATAGTATTGTTTACTTTAGTTTTATTGCTACGTAAGTGGAGGTACGATTTTAACCATTCATATGCAGGGCCCCGAATTCCCAGAATATATAACTTTTTTAGTAAAATTTCATGAGTGACTAGGTCGAAGGCTTTTCTGAGGTCCAGAAAAACCCCTAAAACATATTCGCTTTTATCTAGTTTGTCGATTATTTTTTTATAGACTCTATTAATTGCATGTTCGACTCCCTTGTTCTTTACAAATCCGAATTGATTTTTTGATATGAGGTTGTATTTATAACAAAAATTGGATAGACGTGAGAAATAACAGCTATCGAATATTTTAGCAAATACAGATAAAACGGTGATGGGACGGTAATTTCCAGGTTCATTTGGATCGCCCTGCTTAAAGATTGGGCTAATTATACCATTTTTAAGGATATTAGGATATACTCCGGATTTAAAACTTAGATTAATTAGGTACTCAAGCGGTTTGTTTAAGTGTTCGCTAACAAGTTTTAGAAATTTCGATGAGATTCCATCGTCACCAGGTGCAGCGTTTGTTCTCAGGGTGTTTAGAATTTTATTTATTTCATTTGAATCAACATCGAGGAGGACTAGCGAGTTAGGAGTGTTTTTAACTGTGGTATACATCTCGGCGTTCGATATTGGGGTATTTGGGGTAGTCGAACAGAAGAAGTCGTTTAACTCGTTGGATGAAAGTTTAATAGGTGTTTTTTTAATTTCTTTTCGATTTAAGAGACGGTTTACCAGCCCCCAGGTATCTCTATTGTTTTTACTATCAGATATTTGTCGATATAATGTCGAGTCGTATCCGTAATTCCACAATAATCTCGAGTCGTATCCGTAATTCCACAATAATCTCGAGTCGTATCCGTAATTCCCCAATAATCTCGAGTCGCATCCGTAATTCCACAATAATCTCGAGTCGTATCCGTAATTCCACAATAATCTCGAGTCTTATCCGTAATTCCACAATAATCTCGAGTCGCATCCGTAATTCCACAATATTCACGAGTCGAATCCGTAATTGCACAATAATCACGAGTCGAATCCGTAATTGCACAATAATATTGAGTCGCATCCGTAATTCCACAATAATCTCGAGTCGTATCTGTAATTCCACAATAATCTCGAGTCATATCCGTAATTCCGCAATAATCTCGAGTCGTATCCGTAATTCCACAATAATCACGAGTCGAATCCGTAATTGCACAATAATCACGAGTCGAATGCGTAATTGCACAATAATATCGAGTCGAATCCGTAATTCCACAATAATATCGAGTCGTATCTGTAATTCCACCATAATCGCGAATCGTATCCGTAATTCCACAATAATCTCGAGTCGTATCCGTAATTCCACAATAATCTCGAGTCGTAACCGTAATTCCACCACAATCTCGATCGTATCCGTAATTCCACCATAATCTCGAGTCGTTTTAATAACTCCACAATAATCTCCAGTCGTAACCGTAATTTCAAAATAAGCTCGTAAATTAATGTTCGGATAAGCTGAGGATGACTATTGTTACCTCTTAAAACGGTTCGTCGCCTCGCTATAGATTGGGGATTGTTCAAGATATGTCGCTTAGCAATTGCCAAAAGTTGCGATTGGAAATGAATTATCTGCTAAACAATTGTGTTCAAAAATTCACCGCTTGAGTGAAAGGTAGGCTATCGTCGTAGAGGCCTCTGACTAGTATGTGGTGTAAATCACCTTTAAAGTTCGATTATTTGTTTAAACACGAATCGCTAAGGTTCCTGTCCATTGCGATTTCCTTGAGAATTGCAATTCTTTACTTAATTCAATCCTTGAAACCGTTATAAAATAAAAATAAGTGCTTTGGAAATGAAACTATTATGAGCTTCTCTGAATAATCATTATTGACGTTTAATATAAATAACAAGACACGTGTTTTCACACTTTACTGTATCTCTCACCACTAAACTTTCTACATTCTTAAAAATCTCATTTAAATTATTAATTGCAGTTGAATTATATTTTTAATAAATAACGAACTAATTGTTAAAAGGTGTTACGAACCCTACCAAACGCACGACCAACAATTACTTGATAACTTGGTTTTAAAATTTATGATAAGTTTGATTTCCAAAATCTTCGAACTGCGTTTCAAATTATCCATGCATTTTTAGTTGCAGATGATATTGCCGGTTGTGAGCGGTCTTTCGGTGAATATAAAAATATTATTGATGGAGAAAATCGATGGGACAAGATCGACTGACTGATCTCGTAACTGTTAAAAATGAAAAAGATACTTTCTTAAACTTAAGTTTTTTGGGTCTTATACTCATAGGCGTGCGCAGGAATTTATAGCAGGTCGGGCCAGTTTATTTTTTACGCCCTTTTAGGCTCTTGCGCCCTCTACCCTTTTTTGTGAAACTTTTTAAATACCACGGCGCTCCTGCGTAGTTCCTTTCTTTCTCAATAGATGTGGCTAGAAATTGGTGTAGTAGGTTATGTAACTCTTCAGGTTTATTTTCCCCCGCATACTTAATTTTTTTCATTTTTGTGTGTTATTTACTTTTGTTATTACATTCCCCCCCCCCCCCCCGCACTCTGACTACCGATTCTCAAAGCCCCGGCGTCAGACCAATCTGGTCTTGAACATATTGTTTTGTATTAATTTAATCAGTTTTAATGGATATTCTTGACCCCTCGTAACGTACCATATACCAAAAGTCTTATAATTTTAAGATCCAATACACAATAATAACCCCCGCGAGTTAGAAATAATTAAAATTAACTTAAACTTAAGAACTTAAATAATTTATGACTGGTACATAGGAAATTGCGTTGAGTTTACTAGTTCTCTCCCCACTGGTTTAAGGGGTTTTTCCCCGAGCTCTTCGGTTTCCCCTTCCATAAAAACTTGTTAAGGTTAACGGTAATAGTTAGTGTAGGGAGCTGTTGGCTCGATCGCGTGGCATGCAGGGCTTGCCACCACCCTCCTACGCATTGTAACCCGGCCACCTGAATTAAAGGCTTCAAAAGTCGCTTGATGACTTAGGCCTAAGGTGGTGCCTTGGGTATTAGCCTAGCTGATTATTATTATTATTATTATTTACATAGCTCATAGGATCTGGTCTAACCTACCGTTAAATATAAAAATTAAGTTAAACAATTAAACCGTTCTCTTAAAATAAATTAAAAACTAAATTCCTGACTTCAGCAATACTAAGATTAGAGTCCCAGCATTATAGAGCTAATTGGCGTATTTCCCCTCGTCGTATTACCATGGTGCAATACTTTCCGAGCCATCTCGAACCAGATTTTTCCCAAAAACTTTCCAAACTAAACCAATAATATCCCCTCAGCTAACAGCGATCCCATGGAAAACTTATCATGTTCGCGAGCCTCTGACCTACACTACCAGGTAGCGATAACCCAAGAAAAAGCGCACGTTTTCCGAGGCCAGGCCACAGAGTCGAAATGGCACCCAAACATTTCCGCTTGGAAACAGAAAAATCAGGAACCTAGAGACTCTCTGGCAAGAACCCCCCCCCCCAACCCCGAGTGACCTTTTAGGTCAGACGATGTCATACGTCCCATGATAGGACACGAGTCCTAGGTGCACCAATGACCCAAATAAAATGGGAGGTCACCAATTAGTTTTCATTTCCGATCCGCCCCACAAATCCCCGGAACAAAACCGAGTCGAATCCGTAATTGCACAATAATCACGAGTCGAATCCGTAATTGCACAATAATATCGAGTCGCATCCGTAATTCCACAATAATCTCGAGTCGTATCTGTAATTCCACAATAATCTGGAGTCATATCCGTAATTCCGCAATAATCTCGAGTCGTATCCGTAATTCCACAATAATCACGAGTCGAATCCGTAATTGCACAATAATCACGAGTCGAATGCGTAATTGCACAATAATATCGAGTCGAATCCGTAAATCCACAATAATATCGAGTCGTATCTGTAATGCCACCATAATCGCGATTCGTATCCGTAATTCCACAATAATCTCGAGTCGTATCCGTAATTCCACAATAATCTCGAGTCGTAACCGTAATTCCACCACAATCTCGATCGTATCCGTAATTCCACAATAATCTCGAGTCGTATCCGTAATTCCACAATAATCTCGAGTCGTATCCGTAATTCCACAATAATCTCGAGTCGTATCCGTAATTCCCCAATAATCTCGAGTCGCATCCGTAATTCCACAATAATCTCGAGTCGTATCCGTAATTCCACAATAATCTCGAGTCTTGTCCGTAATTCCACAATAATCTCGAGTCGCATCCGTAATTCCACAATATTCACGAGTCGAATCCGTAATTGCACAATAATCACGAGTCGAATCCGTAATTGCACAATAATATTGAGTCGCATCCGTAATTCCACAATAATCTCGAGTCGTATCTGTAATTCCACAATAATCTCGAGTCATATCCGTAATTCCGCAATAATCTCGAGTCGTATCCGTAATTCCACAATAATCACGAGTCGAATCCGTAATTGCACAATAATCACGAGTCGAATGCGTAATTGCACAATAATATCGAGTCGAATCCGTAATTCCACAATAATATCGAGTCGTATCTGTAATTCCACCATAATCGCGAATCGTATCCGTAATTCCACAATAATCTCGAGTCGTATCCGTAATTCCACAATAATCTCGAGGCGTATCCGTAATTCCACAATAATCTCGAGTCGTAACCGTAATTCCACCACAATCTCGATCGTATCCGTAATTCCACCATAATCTCGAGTCGTTTTAATAACTCCACAATAATCTCCAGTCGTAACCGTAATTTCAAAATAAGCTCGTAAATTAATGTTCGGATAAGCTGAGGATGACTATTGTTACCTCTTAAAACGGTTCGTCGCCTCGCTATAGATTGGGGATTGTTCAAGATATGTCGCTTAGCAATTGCCAAAAGTTGCGATTGGAAATGAATTATCTGCTAAACAATTGTGTTCAAAAATTCACCGCTTGAGTGAAAGGTAGGCTATCGTCGTAGAGGCCTCTGACTAGTATGTGGTGTAAATCACCTTTAAAGTTCGATTATTTGTTTAAACACGAATCGCTAAGGTTCCTGTCCATTGCGATTTCCTTGAGAATTGCAATTCTTTACTTAATTCAATCCTTGAAACCGTTATAAAATAAAAATAAGTGCTTTGGAAATGAAACTATTATGAGCTTCTCTGAATAATCATTATTGACGTTTAATATAAATAACAAGACACGTGTTTTCACACTTTACTGTATCTCTCACCACTAAACTTTCTACATTCTTAAAAATCTCATTTAAATTATTAATTGCAGTTGAATTATATTTTTAATAAATAACGAACTAATTGTTAAAAGGTGTTACGAACCCTACCAAACGCACGACCAACAATTACTTGATAACTTGGTTTTAAAATTTATGATAAGTTTGATTTCCAAAATCTTCGAACTGCGTTTCAAATTATCCATGCATTTTTAGTTGCAGATGATATTGCCGGTTGTGAGCGGTCTTTCGGTGAATATAAAAATATTATTGATGGAGAAAATCGATGGGACAAGATCGACTGACTGATCTCGTAACTGTTAAAAATGAAAAAGATACTTTCTTAAACTTAAGTTTTTTGGGTCTTATACTCATAGGCGTGCGCAGGAATTTATAGCAGGTCGGGCCAGTTTATTTTTTACGCCCTTTTAGGCTCTTGCGCCCTCTACCCTTTTTTGTGAAACTTTTTAAATACCACGGCGCTCCTGCGTAGTTCCTTTCTTTCTCAATAGATGTGGCTAGAAATTGGTGTAGTAGGTTATGTAACTCTTCAGGTTTATTTTCCCCCGCATACTTAATTTTTTTCATTTTTGTGTGTTATTTACTTTTGTTATTACATTTCCCCCCCCCCCGCACTCTGACTACCGATTCTCAAAGCCCCGGCGTCAGACCAATCTGGTCTTGAACATATTGTTTTGTATTAATTTAATCAGTTTTAATGGATATTCTTGACCCCTCGTAACGTACCATATACCAAAAGTCTTATAATTTTAAGATCCAATACACAATAATAACCCCCGCGAGTTAGAAATAATTAAAATTAACTTAAACTTAAGAACTTAAATAATTTATGACTGGTACATAGGAAATTGCGTTGAGTTTACTAGTTCTCTCCCCACTGGTTTAAGGGGTTTTTCCCCGAGCTCTTCGGTTTCCCCTTCCATAAAAACTTGTTAAGGTTAACGGTAATAGTTAGTGTAGGGAGCTGTTGGCTCGATCGCGTGGCATGCAGGGCTTGCCACCACCCTCCTACGCATTGTAACCCGGCCACCTGAATTAAAGGCTTCAAAAGTCGCTTGATGACTTAGGCCTAAGGTGGTGCCTTGGGTATTAGCCTAGCTGATTATTATTATTATTATTATTTACATAGCTCATAGGATCTGGTCTAACCTACCGTTAAATATAAAAATTAAGTTAAACAATTAAACCGTTCTCTTAAAATAAATTAAAAACTAAATTCCTGACTTCAGCAATACTAAGATTAGAGTCCCAGCATTATAGAGCTAATTGGCGTATTTCCCCTCGTCGTATTACCATGGTGCAATACTTTCCGAGCCATCTCGAACCAGATTTTTCCCAAAAACTTTCCAAACTAAACCAATAATATCCCCTCAGCTAACAGCGATCCCATGGAAAACTTATCATGTTCGCGAGCCTCTGACCTACACTACCAGGTAGCGATAACCCAAGAAAAAGCGCACGTTTTCCGAGGCCAGGCCACAGAGTCGAAATGGCACCCAAACATTTCCGCTTGGAAACAGAAAAATCAGGAACCTAGAGACTCTCTGGCAAGAACCCCCCCCCCAACCCCGAGTGACCTTTTAGGTCAGACGATGTCATACGTCCCATGATAGGACACGAGTCCTAGGTGCACCAATGACCCAAATAAAATGGGAGGTCACCAATTAGTTTTCATTTCCGATCCGCCCCACAAATCCCCGGAACAAAACCGAGTCGAATCTGTAATGCCACCATAATCGCGATTCGTATCCGTAATTCCACAATAATCTCGAGTCGTATCCGTAATTCCACAATAATCTCGAGTCGTAACCGTAATTCCACCACAATCTCGATCGTATCCGTAATTCCACAATAATCTCGAGTCGTATCCGTAATTCCCCAATAATCTGGAGTCGTATCCGTAATTCCACAATAATCACGAGTCGAATCCGTAATCCCACAAAAATATCGATTCGTATCCGTAATTCCACAATAATCTCGAGTCGTATCCGTAATTCCACAATAATCTCGAGTCGTATCCGGAATTCCACAATAATCTCGAGTCGTATCCGTAATTCCACAATAATCTCGAGTCGTATCCGGAATTCCACCATAATCTCGAGTCGTATCCGTAATTCCACAATAATCTCGAGTTGTATCCGTAATTCCTCCACAATCTCCAGTCGAATCCGTAATTCCACCATAATCTCGAATCGTATCCGTAATTCCTCCATAATCTCGAGTCGTTACCGTAATTCCACAATAATCTCGAGTCGTATCCGTAATTCCCCAATAATCTCGAGCCGTATCCGTAATTCCACAATAATCTCGAGTCGTATCCGTAATTCCACAATAATCTCGAGTCGTATCCGTAATTCTTCCACAATCTCCAGTCGTATCCGTAATTCCACCATAATCTCGAATCGTATCCGTAATTCCTCCATAATCTCGAGTCGTATCCGTAATTCCACAATAAGCTCTAGTCGTATCCGTAATTCCACAATAATCTCGAGTCGTATCCGTAATTCCACAATAATCTCGAGTCGTTTCCGGAATTACACCATAATCTCGAGTCGTATCCGTAATTCCTCCACAATCTCCAGTCGTATCCGTAATTCCACCATAATCTCGAATCGTATCCGTAATTCCTCCATAATCTCGAGTCGTATCCGTAATTCCACAATAATCTCGAGTCGTATCCGTAATTCCCCGATAATCTCGAGTCGTATCCGTAATTCCACAATAATCTTGAGTCGTATCCGTAATTCCACAATAATCCCGTATCGTATCCGTAATTCCACAATTATCTCGAGTCGTATCCGTAATTCCACAATAATCTAGAGTCGTATCCGTAATTCCCCAATAATCTCGAGTCGTATCCGTAATTCCACAATAATCTCGAGTCGTTTCCGTAATTCCACAATAATCTCGAGTCGTATCCGTAATTCCACAATAATCACGAGTCGAATCCGTAATTCCACAATAATATCGATTCGTATCCGTAATTCCACAATAATCTCGAGTCGTATCCGTAATTCCCCAATAATCTGGAGTCGTATCCGTAATTCCACAATAATCACGAGTCGAATCCGTAATCCCACAAAAATATCGATTCGTATCCGTAATTCCACAATAATCTCGAGTCGTATCCGTAATTCCACAATAATCTCGAGTCGTATCCGGAATTCCACAATAATCTCGAGTCGTATCCGTAATTCCACAATAATCTCGAGTCGTATCCGGAATTCCACCATAATCTCGAGTCGTATCCGTAATTCCACAATAATCTCGAGTTGTATCCGTAATTCCTCCACAATCTCCAGTCGAATCCGTAATTCCACCATAATCTCGAATCGTATCCGTAATTCCTCCATAATCTCGAGTCGTTACCGTAATTCCACAATAATCTCGAGTCGTATCCGTAATTCCCCAATTATCTCGAGCCGTATCCGTAATTCCACAATAATCTCGAGTCGTATCCGTAATTCCACAATAATCTCGAGTCGTATCCGTAATTCTTCCACAATCTCCAGTCGTATCCGTAATTCCACCATAATCTCGAATCGTATCCGTAATTCCTCCATAATCTCGAGTCGTATCCGTAATTCCACAATAAGCTCTAGTCGTATCCGTAATTCCACAATAATCTCGAGTCGTATCCGTAATTCCACAATAATCTCGAGTCGTTTCCGGAATTACACCATAATCTCGAGTCGTATCCGTAATTCCTCCACAATCTCCAGTCGTATCCGTAATTCCACCATAATCTCGAATCGTATCCGTAATTCCTCCATAATCTCGAGTCGTATCCGTAATTCCACAATAATCTCGAGTCGTATCCGTAATTCCCCGATAATCTCGAGTCGTATCCGTAATTCCACAATAATCTTGAGTCGTATCCGTAATTCCACAATAATCCCGTATCGTATCCGTAATTCCACAATTATCTCGAGTCGTATCCGTAATTCCACAATAATCTCGAGTCGTATCCGTAATTCCCCAATAATCTCGAGTCGTATCCGTAATTCCACAATAATCTCGAGTCGTTTCCGTAATTCCACAATAATCTCGAGTCGTATCCGTAATTCCACAATAATCACGAGTCGAATCCGTAATTCCACAATAATATCGATTCGTATCCGTAATTCCACAATAATCTCGAGTCGTATCCGTAATTCCACAAAAATCTCGAGTCGTATCCGGAATTCCACAATAATCACGAAACGAATGCGTAATTGCACAATAATATCGAGTCGAATCCGTAATTCCACAATTATATCGAGTCGTATCTGTAATGCCACCATAATCGCGAATCTTATCCGTAATTCCACAATAATCTCGAGTCGTATCCGTAATTCCACAATAATCTCGAGTCGGAACCGTAATTCCACCACAATCTCGATCGTATCCGTAATTCCACAATAATCTCGAGTCGTATCCGTAATTCCACAATAATCTCGAGTCGTATCCGTAATTCCCCAATAATCTGGAGTCGTATCCGTAATTCCACAATAATCTCGAGTCGAATCCGTAATCCCACAAAAATATCGAGTCGTATCCGTAATTCCACAATAATCTCGAGTCGTATCCGTAATTCCACAATAATCTCGAGTCGTATCCGGAATTCCACAATAATCTCGAGTCGTATCCGTAATTCCACAATAATCTCGAGTCGTATCCGGAATTCCACCATAATCTCGAGTCGTATCCGTAATTCCACAATAATCTCGAGTCGTATCCGTAATTCCTCCACAATCTCCAGTCGTATCCGTAATTCCACCATAATCTCGAATCGTATCCGTAATTCCTCCATAATCTCGAGTCGTAACCGTAATTCCACAATGATCTCGAGTCGTATCCGTAATTCCCCAATAATCTCGAGCCGTATCCGTAATTCCACAATAATCTCGAGTCGTATCCGTAATTCCACAATAATCTCGAGTCGTATCCGTAATTCCTCCACAATCTCCATTCGTATCCGTAATTCCACCATAATCTCGAATCGTAACCGTAATTCCACAATAAGCTCTAGTCGTATCCGTAATTCCACAATAATCTCGAGTCGTATCCGTAATTCCTCCATAATCTCGAGTCGTATCCGTAATTCCACAATAATCTCGAGCCGTATCCGTAATTCCCCGATAATCTCGAGTCGTATCCGTAATTCCACAATAATCTTGAGTCTTATCCGTAATCCCACAATAATCTCGTATCGTATCCGTAATTCCACAATTATTTAGAGTCGTATCCGTAATTCCACAATAATCTCGAGTCGTATCCGTAATTCCCCAATAATCTCGAGTCGTATCCGTAATTCCACAATAATCTCGAGTCGTTTCCGTAATTCCACAATAATCTCGAGTCGTATCCGTAATTCCAGAATAATCACGAGTCGAATCCGTAATTCCACAATAATATCGATTCGTATTCGTAATTCCACAATAATCTCGAGTCGTATCCGTAATTCCACAATAATCTCGAGTCGTATCCGGAATTCCACAATAATCTCGAGTCGTATCCGTAATTCTACAATAATCTCGAGTCGTATCCGGAATTCCACCATAATCTCGAGTCGTATCCGTAATTCCACAATAATCTCGAGTCGTATCCGTAATTCCCCCACAATCTCCAGTCGTATCCGTAATTCCACCATAATCTCGAATCGTATCCGTAATTCCTCCATAATCTCGAGTCGTATCCGTAATTCCTTAATAATCTCGAGTCGTATCCGTAATTCCACAATTATCTCGAGTCGTATCCGTAATTCCTCAATAATCTTGAGTCGTATCCGTAATTCCACCATAATCTCGAATCGTATCCGTAATTCCTCCATAATATCGAGTCGTATCCGTAATTCCACAATAATCTCGAGTCAATTCCGTAATTCGCCAATAATCTCGAGTCGTATCCGTAATTCCACAATAATCTTGAGTCGTATCCGGAATTCCACAATAATCTCGAGTCGTATCCGTAATTCCACAATAATCTCGAGTCGTATCCGGAATTCCACCATAATCTCGAGTCGTATCCGTAATTCCACAATAATCTCGAGTCGTATCCGTAATTCCTCCACAATCTCCAGTCATATCCGTAATTCCACCATAATCTCGAATCGTATCCGTAATTCCACCATAATCTCGAGTCGTATCCGTAATTCCACAATAATCTCGAGTCGTATCCGTAATTCCCCAATAATCTCGAGTCGTATCCGTAATTCCCCAATAATCTCAAGTCGTATCCGTAATTCCACAATAATCTCGAGTCGTATCCGTAATTCCACAATAATCTCGAGTCGTATCCGTAATTCCCCAATAATCTCGAGTCGTATCCGTAATTCCACAATAATCTCGAGTCGTATCCGGAATTCCACCATAATCTCGAGTCGTATCCGTAATTCCACAATAATCTCGAGTCGTATCCGTAATTCCTCCACAATCTCCAGTCGTATCCGTAATTCCACCATAATCTCGAATCGTATCCGTAATTCCACCATAATCTCGAGTCGTATCCGTAATTCCCCAATAATATCGAGTCGTATCCGTAATTCCACAATAATCTCGAGTCGTATCCGTAATTCCCCAATAATCTCAAGTCGTATCCGTAATTCCACAATAATCTCGAGTCGTATCCGTAATTCCACAATAATCTCGAGTCGTATCCGTAATTCCCCAATAATCTCGAGTCGTATCCGTAATTCCCCAATAATCTCGAGTCGTATCCGTAATTCCACAATTATCTCCAGTCGTATCCGTAATTCCACCATAATCTCGAGTCGTATCCGTAATTCCACCATAATCTCGAGTCGTATCCGTAATTCCACAATAATCTCGAGTCGTATCCGTAATTCCTCCACAATCTCCAGTCGTATCCGTAATTCCACCATAATCTCGAATCGTATCCGTAATTCCTCCATAATCTCGAGTCGTATCCGTAATTCCACAATAATCTCGAGTCGTATCCGTAATTCCACATAAATCTCGAGTCGTATCCGTAATTCCTCAATAATCTCGAGTCGTATCCGTAATTCCACCATAATCTCGAATCGTATCCGTAATTCCACCATAATCTCGAATCGTATCCGTAATTCCTCCATAATCTCGAGTCGTATCCGTAATTCCACAATAATCTCGAGTCGTATCCGTAATTCCACAATAATCTCGAGTCGTATCCGTAATTCCTCAATAATCTCGAGTCGTATCCGTAATTCCACCATAATCTCGAATCGTATCCGTAATTCCTCCATAATCTCGAGTCGTATCCGTAATTCCACAATAATCTCGAGTCAAATCCGTAATTCCCCAATAATCTCGAGTCGTATCCGTAATTCCACAATAATCTCGAGTCGTATCCGGAATTCCACAATAATCTCGAGTCGTATCCGTAATTCCACAATAATCTCGAGTCGTATCCGTAATTCCTCCACAATCTTCAGTCGTATCCGTAATTCCACCATAATCTCGAATCGTATCCGTAATTCCACCATAATCTCGAGTCGTATCCGTAATTCCACAATAATCTCGAGTCGTATCCGTAATTCCCCAATAATCTCGAGTCGTATCCGTAATTCCGCAATAATCTCGAGTCGTATCCGTAATTCCCCAATAATCTCGAGTCGTATCCGTAATTCCCCAATAATCTCGAGTCGTATCCGTAATTCCACAATAATCTCGAGTCGTATCCGGAATTCCACCATAATCTCGAGTCGTATCCGTAATTCCACAATAATCTCGAGTCGTATCCGTAATTCCTCCACAATCTCCAGTCGTATCCGTAATTCCACCATAATCTCGAATCGTATCCGTAATTTCACCATAATCTCGAGTCGTATCCGTAATTCCACAATAATCTCGAGTCGTATCCGTAATTCCACAATAATCTCGAGTCGTATCCGTAATTCCACAATAATCTCGAGTCGTATCCGTAATTCCCCAATAATCTCAAGTCGTATCCGTAATTCCACAATAATCTCGAGTCGTATCCGTAATTCCACAATAATCTCGAGTCGTATCCGTAAGTCCCCAATAATCTCGAGTCGTATCCGTAATTCCACAATAATCTCCAGTCGTATCCGTAATTCCACAATAATCTCCAGTCGTATCCGTAATTCCACAATAATCTCGAGTCGTATCCGGAATTCCACCATAATCTCGAGTCGTTTCCGTAATTCCACAATAATCTCGAGTCATATCCGTAATTCCACAATAATCTCGAGTCGTATCCGTAATTCCTCCATAATCTCGAAACGTATCCGTAATTCCACCATAATCTCGAGTCATATCCGTAATTCCCCAATAATCTGGAGACGTTTCCGGAATTCCACCATAATCTCGAGTCGTATCCGTAATTCTACAATAATCTCGAGTCGTATCCGTAATTCCACCATAATCTCGAATCGTATCCGTAATTTCACCATAATCTCGAGTCGTATCCGTAATTCCACAATAATCTCGAGTCGTATCCGTAATTCCCCAATAATCTCGAGTCGTATCCGTAATTCCACAATAATCTCGAGTCGTATCCGTAATTCCCCAATAATCTCAAGTCGTATCCGTAATTCCACAATAATCTCGAGTCGTATCCGTAATTCCACAATAATCTCGAGTCGTATCCGTAATTCCCCAATAATCTCGAGTCGTATCCGTAATTCCACAATAATCTCCAGTCGTATCCGTAATTCCACAATAATCTCCAGTCGTATCCGTAATTCCACAATAATCTCGAGTCGTATCCGGAATTCCACCATAATCTCGAGTCGTTTCCGTAATTCCACAATAATCTCGAGTCATATCCGTAATTCCACAATAATCTCGAGTCGTATCCGTAATTCCTCCATAATCTCGAAACGTATCCGTAATTCCACCATAATCTCGAGTCATATCCGTAATTCCCCAATAATCTGGAGACGTTTCCGTAATTCCACAATAATCTCGAGTCGTATCCGGAATTCCACATAAATCTCGAGTCGTATCCGTAATTCCTCAATAATCTCGAGTCGTATCCGTAATTCCACCATAATCTCGAATCGTATCCGTAATTCCACCATAATCTCGAATCGTATCCGTAATTCCTCCATAATCTCGAGTCGTATCCGTAATTCCACAATAATCTCGAGTCGTATCCGTAATTCCACAATAATCTCGAGTCGTATCCGTAATTCCTCAATAATCTCGAGTCGTATCCGTAATTCCACCATAATCTCGAATCGTATCCGTAATTCCTCCATAATCTCGAGTCGTATCCGTAATTCCACAATAATCTCGAGTCAAATCCGTAATTCCCCAATAATCTCGAGTCGTATCCGTAATTCCACAATAATCTCGAGTCGTATCCGGAATTCCACAATAATCTCGAGTCGTATCCGTAATTCCACAATAATCTCGAGTCGTATCCGTAATTCCTCCACAATCTTCAGTCGTATCCGTAATTCCACCATAATCTCGAATCGTATCCGTAATTCCACCATAATCTCGAGTCGTATCCGTAATTCCACAATAATCTCGAGTCGTATCCGTAATTCCCCAATAATCTCGAGTCGTATCCGTAATTCCGCAATAATCTCGAGTCGTATCCGTAATTCCCCAATAATCTCGAGTCGTATCCGTAATTCCCCAATAATCTCGAGTCGTATCCGTAATTCCACAATAATCTCGAGTCGTATCCGGAATTCCACCATAATCTCGAGTCGTATCCGTAATTCCACAATAATCTCGAGTCGTATCCGTAATTCCTCCACAATCTCCAGTCGTATCCGTAATTCCACCATAATCTCGAATCGTATCCGTAATTTCACCATAATCTCGAGTCGTATCCGTAATTCCACAATAATCTCGAGTCGTATCCGTAATTCCACAATAATCTCGAGTCGTATCCGTAATTCCACAATAATCTCGAGTCGTATCCGTAATTCCCCAATAATCTCAAGTCGTATCCGTAATTCCACAATAATCTCGAGTCGTATCCGTAATTCCACAATAATCTCGAGTCGTATCCGTAAGTCCCCAATAATCTCGAGTCGTATCCGTAATTCCACAATAATCTCCAGTCGTATCCGTAATTCCACAATAATCTCCAGTCGTATCCGTAATTCCACAATAATCTCGAGTCGTATCCGGAATTCCACCATAATCTCGAGTCGTTTCCGTAATTCCACAATAATCTCGAGTCATATCCGTAATTCCACAATAATCTCGAGTCGTATCCGTAATTCCTCCATAATCTCGAAACGTATCCGTAATTCCACCATAATCTCGAGTCATATCCGTAATTCCCCAATAATCTGGAGACGTTTCCGGAATTCCACCATAATCTCGAGTCGTATCCGTAATTCTACAATAATCTCGAGTCGTATCCGTAATTCCACCATAATCTCGAATCGTATCCGTAATTTCACCATAATCTCGAGTCGTATCCGTAATTCCACAATAATCTCGAGTCGTATCCGTAATTCCCCAATAATCTCGAGTCGTATCCGTAATTCCACAATAATCTCGAGTCGTATCCGTAATTCCCCAATAATCTCAAGTCGTATCCGTAATTCCACAATAATCTCGAGTCGTATCCGTAATTCCACAATAATCTCGAGTCGTATCCGTAATTCCCCAATAATCTCGAGTCGTATCCGTAATTCCACAATAATCTCCAGTCGTATCCGTAATTCCACAATAATCTCCAGTCGTATCCGTAATTCCACAATAATCTCGAGTCGTATCCGGAATTCCACCATAATCTCGAGTCGTTTCCGTAATTCCACAATAATCTCGAGTCATATCCGTAATTCCACAATAATCTCGAGTCGTATCCGTAATTCCTCCATAATCTCGAAACGTATCCGTAATTCCACCATAATCTCGAGTCATATCCGTAATTCCCCAATAATCTGGAGACGTTTCCGTAATTCCACAATAATCTCGAGTCGTATCCGGAATTCCACCATAATCTCGAGTCGTATCCGTAATTCCACAATAATCTCGAGTCGTATCCGGAATTCCACCATAATCTCGAGTCGTATCCGTAATTCCACAATAATCTCGAGTCGTATCCGTAATTCCTCCACAATCTCCAGTCGTATCCGTAATTCCACCATAATCTCGAATCGTATCCGTAATTCCCCAATAATCTCGAGTCGTATCCGTAATTCTACAATAATCTCGAGTCGTATCCGTAATTCCACAATAATCTCGAGTCGTATCCGTAATACCCCAATAATCTCGAGTCGTATCCGTAATTCCACAATAATCTCGAGTCGTATCCTTAATTCCACAATAATCTCGAGTCGTATCCGTAATTCCCCAATAATCTCGAGTCGTATCCGTAATTCCACAATAATCTCGAGTCGTATCCGTAATTCCACAATAATCTCGAGTCGTATCCGGAATTCTACAATAATCTCGAGTCGTATCCGTATTCCTCCATAATCTCGAGTTGTATCCGTAATTCCACAATAATCTCGAGTCGTATCCGTAATTCCACAATAATCTGGAGTCGTATCCGTAATTCCACAATAATCTCGAGTCGTATCCGGAATTCTACAATAATCTCGAGTCGTATCCGTATTCCTCCATAATCTCGAGTTGTATCCGTAATTCCACAATAATCTCGAGTCGTATCCGTAATTCCCCAATAATCTGGAGTCGTATCCGTAATTCCACAATAATCTCGAGTCGTATCCGTAATTCCACAATAATCTCGAGTCGTATCCGTAATTCCACAATAATCTCGAGTCGTATCCGTAATACCCCAATAATCTCGAGTCGTATCCGTAATTCCACAATAATCTCGAGTCGTATCCTTAATTCCACAATAATCTCGAGTCGTATCCGTAATTCCCCAATAATCTCGAGTCGTATCCGTAATTCCACAATAATCTCGAGTCGTATCCGTAATTCCACAATAATCTCGAGTCGTATCCGGAATTCTACAATAATCTCGAGTCGTATCCGTATTCCTCCATAATCTCGAGTTGTATCCGTAATTCCACAATAATCTCGAGTCGTATCCGTAATTCCCCAATAATCTGGAGTCGTATCCGTAATTCCACAATAATCTCGAGTCGTATCCGTAATTCCACAATAATCACGAGTCGAATTCGTAATTCCACAATAATCTCGATTTGTATCCGTAATTCCACAATAATTCAATTTCAATTTCAATTTCAATTTCAATTTATTTCATAGATTGCCAAAAAGTATGAATAATAAATTACAGATTATGGCCAAGTCTTAAAAGACTTTTAGGCCTTAAACCCGACAGAGATCGGCACGCATGTTACATTTTATTTAAGTATTATTATTTTATTCACAAAGACACGTTAGTAGGTGGTATGTATATATTAGTTTTAGATTTTCGTGGTTAAGTTCTGTATATTTTGACGCGCTTATGTTTATTAATTTTTATACACATTAATTCCTTCACTATACAAATTTTACCAGTTACAATTAATTTATCTCTATTTTTTACATACTGGTTTTATATTTCCCTAATAAGGTTCTTTATGTGTTTTTTAAACCCTATTATGTTTGTAGAGTTTTGCACATTTCTGGGTAGATTGTTGTATAACTTAATTCCGGTATAAAATAAAGAGTTAATTTTTCTAGAAGTACTTGCTGAAGGCACAATTAATAGGTCATTTGATCTGAGGTTATGTGTATTGGCAGGGGTATATTGAAATAAATCATTTTCCGGATGTTTTAACGAATTGAAGATAAAGATTAAACAGTTATATTTATAGATTTCTCTAACATTGTACAGTCCTAGAGATAAGAACATATTTCTAGTTGGCTCGTGATATGGTTTTTTTTTAATGACTAACAATTCTTTTCTGTAGTTTATGGTTTCGATTTAGGTTTGTGTCTGAGGTATTGCCCCAAACCGAAATACCAAAGGTTATGTGAGGATATATTAAAGCATAATAGAGTTGTATACATAGTTTTTCACTTAGAATATAGCGGTTTTTATTAATAGTGTATATGCTGTAAGCTATTTTTTGGGCAATCTTATCTATGTGTACATTCCAGGTTAACTTTTCATCGAGCCATATTCCAAGGTATTTGTATTTATCTACTCTATTTAGGTCTATATTATTAATAATTATCTTAATGTTCTTAGGTACGATTTTGTTTTTGTTACAGAAGACCATATATACAGTTTTAGTTAAATTTAGTTCTAACGCGTTATAGGTTAGCCATTGATGGATTTTACCTAATTTATTGTTTATTTTATTAATTAGCTTTTTTAAGTCTGTATCATTTTCTAGAAGGAGGGAGTCGTCAGCGTATAACGTAAGCGAGTCTGTTTCATCGATATTAAATATGTCGTTAATAAATAGGTTGAACAAAAGTGGTGATAAGATTGATCCCTGCGGGACCCCATATTTGATTATTTTCGGGTTAGAGATAGTATTGTTTACTTTAGTTTTATTGCTACGTAAGTGGAGGTACGATTTTAACCATTCATATGCAGGGCCCCGAATTCCCAGAATATATAACTTTTTTAGTAAAATTTCATGAGTGACTAGGTCGAAGGCTTTTCTGAGGTCCAGAAAAACCCCTAAAACATATTCGCTTTTATCTAGTTTGTCGATTATTTTTTTATAGACTCTATTAATTGCATGTTCAACTCCCTTGTTCTTTACAAATCCGAATTGATTTTTTGATATGAGGTTGTATTTATAACAAAAATTGGATAGACGTGAGAAATAACAGCTATCGAATATTTTAGCAAATACAGATAAAACGGTGATGGGACGGTAATTTCCAGGTTCATTTGGATCGCCCTGCTTAAAGATTGGGCTAATTATACCATTTTTAAGGATATTAGGATATACTCCGGATTTAAAACTTAGATTAATTAGGTACTCAAGCGGTTTGTTTAAGTGTTCGCTAACAAGTTTTAGAAATTTCGATGAGATTCCATCGTCACCAGGTGCAGCGTTTGTTCTCAGGGTGTTTAGAATTTTATTTATTTCATTTGAATCAACATCGAGGAGGACTAGCGAGTTAGGAGTGTTTTTAACTGTGGTATACATCTCGGCGTTCGATATTGGGGTATTTGGGGTAGTCGAACAGAAGAAGTCGTTTAACTCGTTGGATGAAAGTTTAATAGGTGTTTTTTTAATTTCTTTTCGATTTAAGAGACGGTTTACCAGCCCCCAGGTATCTCTATTGTTTTTACTATCAGATATTTGTCGATATAATGTCGAGTCGTATCCGTAATTCCCCAATAATCTCGAGTCGCATCCGTAATTCCACAATAATCTCGAGTCGTATCCGTAATTCCACAATAATCTCGAGTCTTATCCGTAATTCCACAATAATCTCGAGTCGCATCCGTAATTCCACAATATTCACGAGTCGAATCCGTAATTGCACAATAATCACGAGTCGAATCCGTAATTGCACAATAATATTAAGTCGCATCCGTAATTCCACAATAATCTCGAGTCGTATCCGTAATTCCCCAATAATCTCGAGTCGTATCCGTAATTCCACAATAATCTCGAGTCGTATCCGGAATTCCACCATAATCTCGAGTCGTATCCGTAATTCCACAATAATCTCGAGTCGTATCCGTAATTCCTCCACAATCTCCAGTCGTATCCGTAATTCCACCATAATCTCGAATCGTATCCGTAATTTCACCATAATCTCGAGTCGTATCCGTAATTCCACAATAATCTCGAGTCGTATCCGTAATTCCACAATAATCTCGAGTCGTATCCGTAATTCCACAATAATCTCGAGTCGTATCCGTAATTCCCCAATAATCTCAAGTCGTATCCGTAATTCCACAATAATCTCGAGTCGTATCCGTAATTCCACAATAATCTCGAGTCGTATCCGTAAGTCCCCAATAATCTCGAGTCGTATCCGTAATTCCACAATAATCTCCAGTCGTATCCGTAATTCCACAATAATCTCCAGTCGTATCCGTAATTCCACAATAATCTCGAGTCGTATCCGGAATTCCACCATAATCTCGAGTCGTTTCCGTAATTCCACAATAATCTCGAGTCATATCCGTAATTCCACAATAATCTCGAGTCGTATCCGTAATTCCTCCATAATCTCGAAACGTATCCGTAATTCCACCATAATCTCGAGTCATATCCGTAATTCCCCAATAATCTGGAGACGTTTCCGGAATTCCACCATAATCTCGAGTCGTATCCGTAATTCTACAATAATCTCGAGTCGTATCCGTAATTCCACCATAATCTCGAATCGTATCCGTAATTTCACCATAATCTCGAGTCGTATCCGTAATTCCACAATAATCTCGAGTCGTATCCGTAATTCCCCAATAATCTCGAGTCGTATCCGTAATTCCACAATAATCTCGAGTCGTATCCGTAATTCCCCAATAATCTCAAGTCGTATCCGTAATTCCACAATAATCTCGAGTCGTATCCGTAATTCCACAATAATCTCGAGTCGTATCCGTAATTCCCCAATAATCTCGAGTCGTATCCGTAATTCCACAATAATCTCCAGTCGTATCCGTAATTCCACAATAATCTCCAGTCGTATCCGTAATTCCACAATAATCTCGAGTCGTATCCGGAATTCCACCATAATCTCGAGTCGTTTCCGTAATTCCACAATAATCTCGAGTCATATCCGTAATTCCACAATAATCTCGAGTCGTATCCGTAATTCCTCCATAATCTCGAAACGTATCCGTAATTCCACCATAATCTCGAGTCATATCCGTAATTCCCCAATAATCTGGAGACGTTTCCGTAATTCCACAATAATCTCGAGTCGTATCCGGAATTCCACCATAATCTCGAGTCGTATCCGTAATTCCACAATAATCTCGAGTCGTATCCGGAATTCCACCATAATCTCGAGTCGTATCCGTAATTCCACAATAATCTCGAGTCGTATCCGTAATTCCTCCACAATCTCCAGTCGTATCCGTAATTCCACCATAATCTCGAATCGTATCCGTAATTCCCCAATAATCTCGAGTCGTATCCGTAATTCTACAATAATCTCGAGTCGTATCCGTAATTCCACAATAAGCTCGAGTCGTATCCGTAATTCCACAATAATCTCGAGTCGTATCCGTAATTCCACAATAATCTCGAGTCGTATCCGTAATACCCCAATAATCTCGAGTCGTATCCGTAATTCCACAATAATCTCGAGTCGTATCCTTAATTCCACAATAATCTCGAGTCGTATCCGTAATTCCCCAATAATCTCGAGTCGTATCCGTAATTCCACAATAATCTCGAGTCGTATCCGTAATTCCACAATAATCTCGAGTCGTATCCGGAATTCTACAATAATCTCGAGTCGTATCCGTATTCCTCCATAATCTCGAGTTGTATCCGTAATTCCACAATAATCTCGAGTCGTATCCGTAATTCCCCAATAATCTGGAGTCGTATCCGTAATTCCACAATAATCTCGAGTCGTATCCGTAATTCCACAATAATCACGAGTCGAATTCGTAATTCCACAATAATCTCGATTTGTATCCGTAATTCCACAATAATTCAATTTCAATTTCAATTTCAATTTCAATTTATTTCATAGATTGCCAAAAAGTATGAATAATAAATTACAGATTATGGCCAAGTCTTAAAAGACTTTTAGGCCTTAAACCCGACAGAGATCGGCACGCATGTTACATTTTATTTAAGTATTATTATTTTATTCACAAAGACACGTTAGTAGGTGGTATGTATATATTAGTTTTAGATTTTCGTGGTTAAGTTCTGTATATTTTGACGCGCTTATGTTTATTAATTTTTATACACATTAATTCCTTCACTATACAAATTTTACCAGTTACAATTAATTTATCTCTATTTTTTACATACTGGTTTTATATTTCCCTAATAAGGTTCTTTATGTGTTTTTTAAACCCTATTATGTTTGTAGAGTTTTGCACATTTCTGGGTAGATTGTTGTATAACTTAATTCCGGTATAAAATAAAGAGTTAATTTTTCTAGAAGTACTTGCTGAAGGCACAATTAATAGGTCATTTGATCTGAGGTTATGTGTATTGGCAGGGGTATATTGAAATAAATCATTTTCCGGATGTTTTAACGAATTGAAGATAAAGATTAAACAGTTATATTTATAGATTTCTCTAACATTGTACAGTCCTAGAGATAAGAACATATTTCTAGTTGGCTCGTGATATGGTTTTTTTTTAATGACTAACAATTCTTTTCTGTAGTTTATGGTTTCGATTTAGGTTTGTGTCTGAGGTATTGCCCCAAACCGAAATACCAAAGGTTATGTGAGGATATATTAAAGCATAATAGAGTTGTATACATAGTTTTTCACTTAGAATATAGCGGTTTTTATTAATAGTGTATATGCTGTAAGCTATTTTTTGGGCAATCTTATCTATGTGTACATTCCAGGTTAACTTTTCATCGAGCCATATTCCAAGGTATTTGTATTTATCTACTCTATTTAGGTCTATATTATTAATAATTATCTTAATGTTCTTAGGTACGATTTTGTTTTTGTTACAGAAGACCATATATACAGTTTTAGTTAAATTTAGTTCTAACGCGTTATAGGTTAGCCATTGATGGATTTTACCTAATTTATTGTTTATTTTATTAATTAGCTTTTTTAAGTCTGTATCATTTTCTAGAAGGAGGGAGTCGTCAGCGTATAACGTAAGCGAGTCTGTTTCATCGATATTAAATATGTCGTTAATAAATAGGTTGAACAAAAGTGGTGATAAGATTGATCCCTGCGGGACCCCATATTTGATTATTTTCGGGTTAGAGATAGTATTGTTTACTTTAGTTTTATTGCTACGTAAGTGGAGGTACGATTTTAACCATTCATATGCAGGGCCCCGAATTCCCAGAATATATAACTTTTTTAGTAAAATTTCATGAGTGACTAGGTCGAAGGCTTTTCTGAGGTCCAGAAAAACCCCTAAAACATATTCGCTTTTATCTAGTTTGTCGATTATTTTTTTATAGACTCTATTAATTGCATGTTCGACTCCCTTGTTCTTTACAAATCCGAATTGATTTTTTGATATGAGGTTGTATTTATAACAAAAATTGGATAGACGTGAGAAATAACAGCTATCGAATATTTTAGCAAATACAGATAAAACGGTGATGGGACGGTAATTTCCAGGTTCATTTGGATCGCCCTGCTTAAAGATTGGGCTAATTATACCATTTTTAAGGATATTAGGATATACTCCGGATTTAAAACTTAGATTAATTAGGTACTCAAGCGGTTTGTTTAAGTGTTCGCTAACAAGTTTTAGAAATTTCGATGAGATTCCATCGTCACCAGGTGCAGCGTTTGTTCTCAGGGTGTTTAGAATTTTATTTATTTCATTTGAATCAACATCGAGGAGGACTAGCGAGTTAGGAGTGTTTTTAACTGTGGTATACATCTCGGCGTTCGATATTGGGGTATTTGGGGTAGTCGAACAGAAGAAGTCGTTTAACTCGTTGGATGAAAGTTTAATAGGTGTTTTTTTTAATTTCTTTTCGATTTAAGAGACGGTTTACCAGCCCCCAGGTATCTCTATTGTTTTTACTATCAGATATTTGTCGATATAATGTCGAGTCGTATCCGTAATTCCCCAATAATCTCGAGTCGCATCCGTAATTCCACAATAATCTCGAGTCGTATCCGTAATTCCACAATAATCTCGAGTCTTATCCGTAATTCCACAATAATCTCGAGTCGCATCCGTAATTCCACAATATTCACGAGTCGAATCCGTAATTGCACAATAATCACGAGTCGAATCCGTAATTGCACAATAATATTAAGTCGCATCCGTAATTCCACAATAATCTCGAATCGTAACCGTAATTCCTCCATAATCTCGAGTCGTATCCGTAATTCCACAATAAGCTCTAGTCGTATCCGTAATTCCACAATAATCTCGAGTCGTATCCGTAATTCCACAATAATCTCGAGTCGTTTCCGGAATTACACCATAATCTCGAGTCGTATCCGTAATTCCACAATAATCTCGAGTCGTATCCGTAATTCCTCCACAATCTCCAGTCGTATCCGTTATTCCACCATAATCACGAATCGTATCCGTAATTCCACAATAATCTCGAGTCGTATCCGTAATTCCACAATAATCTCGAGTCGTATCCGTAATTCCTCCATAATCTCGAGTCGTATCCGTAATTCCACAATAATCTCGAACCGTATCCGTAATTCCCCGATAATCTCGAGTCGTATCCGTAATTCCACAATAATCTTGAGTCTTATCCGTAATTCCACAATAATCTCGTATCGTATCCGTAATTCCACAATTATTTAGTCGTATCCGTAATTCCACAATAATCTCGAGTCGTATCCGTAATTCCCCAATAATCTCGAGTCGTATCCGTAATTCCACAATAATCTCGAGTCGTTTCCGTAATTCCACAATAATCTCGAGTCGTATCCGTAATTCCAGAATAATCACGAGTCGAATCCGTAATTCCACAATAATATCGATTCGTATTCGTAATTCCACAATAATCTCGAGTCGTATCCGTAATTCCACAATAATCTCGAGTCGTATCCGGAATTCCACAATAATCTCGAGTCGTATCCGTAATTCTACAATAATCTCGAGTCGTATCCGGAATTCCACCATAATCTCGAGTCGTATCCGTAATTCCACAATAATCTCGAGTCGTATCGGTAATTCCACAATAATCTCGAGTCGTATCCGTAATTCCCCAATAATCTGGAGTCGTATCCGTAATTCCACAATAATCTCGAGTCGAATCCGTAATCACACAAAAATATCGATTCGTATCCGTAATTCCACAATAATGTCGAGTCGTATCCGTAATTCCTCAATAATCTTGAGTCGTATCCGTAATTCCACCATAATCTCGAATCGTATCCGTAATTCCTCCATAATCTCGAGTCGTATCCGTAATTCCACAATAATCTCGAGTCAAATCCGTAATTCCCCAATAATCTCGAGTCGTATCCGTAATTCCACAATAATCTTGAGTCGTATCCGGAATTCCACAATAATCTCGAGTCGTATCCGTAATTCCACAATAATCTCGAGTCGTATCCGGAATTCCACCATAATCTCGAGTCGTATCCGTAATTCCACAATAATCTCGAGTCGTATCCGTAATTCCTCCACAATCTCCAGTCATATCCGTAATTCCACCATAATCTCGAATCGTATCCGTAATTCCACCATAATGTCGAGTCGTATCCGTAATTCCACAATAATCTCGAGTCGTATCCGTAATTCCCCAATAATCTCGAGTCGTATCCGTAATTCCCCAATAATCTCAAGTCGTATCCGTAATTCCACAATAATCTCGAGTCGTATCCGTAATTCCACAATAATCTCAAGTCGTATCCGTAATTCCCCATTAATCTCGAGTCGTATCCGTAATTCCACAATAATCTCGAGTCGTATCCGGAATTCCACCATAATCTCGAGTCGTATCCGTAATTCCACAATAATCTCGAGTCGTATCCGTTATTCCTCCACAATCTCCAGTCGTATCCGTAATTCCACCATAATCTCGAATCGTATCCGTAATTCCACCATAATCTCGAGTCGTATCCGTAATTCCACAATAATCTCGAGTCGTATCCGTAATTCCCCAATAATCTTGAGTCGTATCCGTAATTCCACAATAATCTCGAGTCGTATCCGTAATTCCCCAATAATCTCAAGTCGTATCCGTAATTCCACAATAATCTCGAGTCGTATCCGTAATTCCACAATAATCTCGAGTCGTATCCGTAATTCCCCAATAATCTCGAGTCGTATCCGTAATTCCCCAATAATCTCGAGTCGTATCCGTAATTCCACAATAATCTCCAGTCGTATCCGTAATTCCACCATAATCTCGAGTCGTATCCGTAATTCCACCATAATCTCGAGTCGTATCCGTAATTCCACAATAATCTCGAGTCGTATCCGTAATTCCTCCACAATCTCCAGTCGTATCCGTAATTCCACCATAATCTCGAATCGTATCCGTAATTCCTCCATAATCTCGAGTCGTATCCGTAATTCCACAATAATCTCGAGTCGTATCCGTAATTCCACAATAATCTCGAGTCGTATCCGTAATTCCTCAATAATCTCGAGTCGTATCCGTAATTCCACCATAATCTCGAATCGTATCCGTAATTCCACCATAATCTCGAATCGTATCCGTAATTCCTCCATAATCTCGAGTCGTATCCGTAATTCCACAATAATCTCGAGTCGTATCCGTAATTCCACAATAATCTCGAGTCGTATCCGTAATTCCTCGATAATCTCGAGTCGTATCCGTAATTCCACCATAATCTCGAATCGTATCCGTAATTCCTCCATAATCTCGAGTCGTATCCGTAATTCCACAATAATCTCGAGTCAAATCCGTAATTCCCCAATAATCTCGAGTCGTATCCGTAATTCCACAATAATCTCGAGTCGTATCCGGAATTCCACAATAATCTCGACTCGTATCCGTAATTCCACAATAATCTCGAGTCGTATCCGTAATTCCTCCACAATCTTCAGTCGTATCCGTAATTCCACCATAATCTCGAATCGTATCCGTAATTCCACCATAATCTCGAGTCGTATCCGTAATTCCACAATAATCTCGAGTCGTATCCGTAATTCCCCAATAATCTCGAGTCGTATCCGTAATTCCACAATAATCTCGAGTCGTATCCGTAATTCCCCAATAATCTCAAGTCGTATCCGTAATTCCCCAATAATCTCGAGTCGTATCCGTAATTCCCCAATAATCTCAAGTCGTATCCGTAATTCCACAATAATCTCGAGTCGTATCCGTAATTCCACAATAATCTCGAGTCGTATCCGTAATTCCCCAATAATCTCGAGTCGTATCCGTAATTCCCCAATAATCTCGAGTCGTATCCGTAATTCCACAATAATCTCCAGTCGTATCCGTAATTCCACCTTAATCTCGAGTCGTATCCGTAATTCCACCATAATCTCGAGTCGTATCCGTAATTCCACAATAATCTCGAGTCGTATCCGTAATTCCTCCACAATCTCCAGTCGTATCCGTAATTCCACCATAATCTCGAATCGTATCCGTAATTCCTCCATAATCTCGAGTCGTATCCGTAATTCCACAATAATCTCGAGTCGTATCCGTAATTCCACAATAATCTCGAGTCGTATCCGTAATTCCTCAATAATCTCGAGTCGTATCCGTAATTCCACCATAATCTCGAATCGTATCCGTAATTCCACCATAATCTCGAATCGTATCCGTAATTCCTCCATAATCTCGAGTCGTATCCGTAATTCCACAATAATCTCGAGTCGTATCCGTAATTCCACAATAATCTCGAGTCGTATCCGTAATTCCTCGATAATCTCGAGTCGTATCCGTAATTCCACCATAATCTCGAATCGTATCCGTAATTCCTCCATAATCTCGAGTCGTATCCGTAATTCCACAATAATCTCGAGTCAAATCCGTAATTCCCCAATAATCTCGAGTCGTATCCGTAATTCCACAATAATCTCGAGTCGTATCCGGAATTCCACAATAATCTCGACTCGTATCCGTAATTCCACAATAATCTCGAGTCGTATCCGTAATTCCTCCACAATCTTCAGTCGTATCCGTAATTCCACCATAATCTCGAATCGTATCCGTAATTCCACCATAATCTCGAGTCGTATCCGTAATTCCACAATAATCTCGAGTCGTATCCGTAATTCCCCAATAATCTCGAGTCGTATCCGTAATTCCACAATAATCTCGAGTCGTATCCGTAATTCCCCAATAATCTCAAGTCGTATCCGTAATTCCCCAATAATCTCGAGTCGTATCCGTAATTCCCCAATAATCTCGAGTCGTATCCGTAATTCCACAATAATCTCGAGTCGTATCCGGAATTCCACCATAATCTCGAGTCGTATCCGTAATTCCACAATAATCTCGAGTCGTATCCGTAATTCCTCCACAATCTCCAGTCGTATCCGTAATTCCACCATAATCTCGAATCGTATCCGTAATTTCACCATAATCTCGAGTCGTATCCGTAATTCCACAATAATCTCGAGTCGTATCCGTAATTCCCCAATAATCTCGAGTCGTATCCGTAAGTCCACAATAATCTCGAGTCGTATCCGTAATTCCCCAATAATCTCAAGTCGTATCCGTAATTCCACAATAATCTCGAGTCGTATCCGTAATTCCACAATAATCTCGAGTCGTATCCGTAATTCCCCAATAATCTCGAGTCGTATCCGTAATTCCTCCATAATCTCGAAACGTATCCGTAATTCCACCATACTCTCGAGTCATATCTGTAATTCCCCAATAATCTGGAGACGTTTCCGTAATTCCACAATAATCTCGAGTTGTATCCGGAATTCCACCATAATCTCGAGTCGTATCCGTAATTCCACAATAATCTCGAGTCGTATCCGGAATTCCACCATAATCTCGAGTCGTATCCGTAATTCCACAATAATCTCGAGTCGTATCCGTAATTCCTCCAAAATCTCCAGTCGTATCCGTAATTCCACAATAATCTCGAGTCGTATCCTTAATTCCACAATAATCTCGAGTCGTATCCGTAATTCTCCAATAATCTCGAGTCGTATCCGTAATTCCACAATAATCTCGAGTCGTATCCGTAATTCCACAATAATCTCGAGTCGTATCCGGAATTCTACAATAATCTCGAGTCGTATCCGTAATTCCCCAATAATCTCGAGTCGTATCCGTAATTCCACAATAATCTCGAGTCGTATCCGTAATTCCCCAATAATCTCAAGTCGTATCCGTAATTCCCCAATAATCTCGAGTCGTATCCGTAATTCCCCAATAATCTCAAGTCGTATCCGTAATTCCACAATAATCTCGAGTCGTATCCGTAATTCCACAATAATCTCGAGTCGTATCCGTAATTCCCCAATAATCTCGAGTCGTATCCGTAATTCCCCAATAATCTCGAGTCGTATCCGTAATTCCACAATAATCTCCAGTCGTATCCGTAATTCCACCTTAATCTCGAGTCGTATCCGTAATTCCACCATAATCTCGAGTCGTATCCGTAATTCCACAATAATCTCGAGTCGTATCCGTAATTCCTCCACAATCTCCAGTCGTATCCGTAATTCCACCATAATCTCGAATCGTATCCGTAATTCCTCCATAATCTCGAGTCGTATCCGTAATTCCACAATAATCTCGAGTCGTATCCGTAATTCCACAATAATCTCGAGTCGTATCCGTAATTCCTCAATAATCTCGAGTCGTATCCGTAATTCCACCATAATCTCGAATCGTATCCGTAATTCCACCATAATCTCGAATCGTATCCGTAATTCCTCCATAATCTCGAGTCGTATCCGTAATTCCACAATAATCTCGAGTCGTATCCGTAATTCCACAATAATCTCGAGTCGTATCCGTAATTCCTCGATAATCTCGAGTCGTATCCGTAATTCCACCATAATCTCGAATCGTATCCGTAATTCCTCCATAATCTCGAGTCGTATCCGTAATTCCACAATAATCTCGAGTCAAATCCGTAATTCCCCAATAATCTCGAGTCGTATCCGTAATTCCACAATAATCTCGAGTCGTATCCGGAATTCCACAATAATCTCGACTCGTATCCGTAATTCCACAATAATCTCGAGTCGTATCCGTAATTCCTCCACAATCTTCAGTCGTATCCGTAATTCCACCATAATCTCGAATCGTATCCGTAATTCCACCATAATCTCGAGTCGTATCCGTAATTCCACAATAATCTCGAGTCGTATCCGTAATTCCCCAATAATCTCGAGTCGTATCCGTAATTCCACAATAATCTCGAGTCGTATCCGTAATTCCCCAATAATCTCAAGTCGTATCCGTAATTCCCCAATAATCTCGAGTCGTATCCGTAATTCCCCAATAATCTCGAGTCGTATCCGTAATTCCACAATAATCTCGAGTCGTATCCGGAATTCCACCATAATCTCGAGTCGTATCCGTAATTCCACAATAATCTCGAGTCGTATCCGTAATTCCTCCACAATCTCCAGTCGTATCCGTAATTCCACCATAATCTCGAATCGTATCCGTAATTTCACCATAATCTCGAGTCGTATCCGTAATTCCACAATAATCTCGAGTCGTATCCGTAATTCCCCAATAATCTCGAGTCGTATCCGTAAGTCCACAATAATCTCGAGTCGTATCCGTAATTCCCCAATAATCTCAAGTCGTATCCGTAATTCCACAATAATCTCGAGTCGTATCCGTAATTCCACAATAATCTCGAGTCGTATCCGTAATTCCCCAATAATCTCGAGTCGTATCCGTAATTCCTCCATAATCTCGAAACGTATCCGTAATTCCACCATACTCTCGAGTCATATCTGTAATTCCCCAATAATCTGGAGACGTTTCCGTAATTCCACAATAATCTCGAGTTGTATCCGGAATTCCACCATAATCTCGAGTCGTATCCGTAATTCCACAATAATCTCGAGTCGTATCCGGAATTCCACCATAATCTCGAGTCGTATCCGTAATTCCACAATAATCTCGAGTCGTATCCGTAATTCCTCCAAAATCTCCAGTCGTATCCGTAATTCCACAATAATCTCGAGTCGTATCCTTAATTCCACAATAATCTCGAGTCGTATCCGTAATTCTCCAATAATCTCGAGTCGTATCCGTAATTCCACAATAATCTCGAGTCGTATCCGTAATTCCACAATAATCTCGAGTCGTATCCGGAATTCTACAATAATCTCGAGTCGTATCCGTATTCCTCCATAATCTCGAGTTGTATCCGTAATTCCACAATAATCTCGAGTCGTATCCGTAATTCCCCAAAAATCTGGAGTCGTATCCGTAATTCCACAATAATCTCGAGTCGTATCCGTAATTCCCCAAAAATCTCGAGTCGTATCCGTAATTCCACAATAATCTCGAGTCGTATCCGGAATTCCACCATAATCTCGAGTCGTATCCGTAATTCCACAATAATCTCGAGTCGTATCCGTAATTCCTCCACAATCTCCAGTCGTATCCGTAATTTCACCATAATCTCGAGTCGTATCCGTAATTCCACAATAATCTCGAGTCGTATCCGTAATTCCCCAATAATCTCGAGTCGTATCCGTAATTCCACAATAATCTCGAGTCGTATCCGTAATTCCCCAATAATCTCAAGTCGTATCCGTAATTCCTCCACAATCTCCAGTCGTATCCGTTATTCCACCATAATCACGAATCGTATCCGTAATTCCACAATAATCTCGAGTCGTATCCGTAATTCCACAATAATCTCGAGTCGTATCCGTAATTCCACAATAATCTCGAGTCGTATCCGGAATTCCACAATAATCTCGAGTCGTATCCGTAATTCTACAATAATCTCGAGTCGTATCCGGAATTCCACCATAATCTCGAGTCGTATCCGTAATTCCACAATAATCTCGAGTCGTATCCGTAATTCCCCCACAATCTCCAGTCGTATCCGTAATTCCACCATAATCTCGAATCGTATCCGTAATTCCACCATAATGTCGAGTCGTATCCGTAATTCCACAATAATCTCGAGTCGTATCCGTAATTCCCCAATAATCTCGAGTCGTATCCGTAATTCCCCAATAATCTCAAGTCGTATCCGTAATTCCACAATAATCTCGAGTCGTATCCGTAATTCCACAATAATCTCGAGTCGTATCCGTAATTCCCCTTTAATCTCGAGTCGTATCCGTAATTCCACAATAATCTCGAGTCGTATCCGGAATTCCACCATAATCTCGAGTCGTATCCGTAATTCCACAATAATCTCGAGTCGTATCCGTTATTCCTCCACAATCTCCAGTCGTATCCGTAATTCCACCATAATCTCGAATCGTATCCGTAATTCCACCATAATCTCGAGTCGTATCCGTAATTCCACAATAATCTCGAGTCGTATCCGTAATTCCCCAATAATCTCGAGTCGTATCCGTAATTCCACAATAATCTCGAGTCGTATCCGTAATTCCCCAATAATCTCAAGTCGTATCCGTAATTCCACAATAATCTCGAGTCGTATCCGTAATTCCCCAATAATCTCAAGTCGTATCCGTAATTCCACAATAATCTCGAGTCGTATCCGTAATTCCACAATAATCTCGAGTCGTATCCGTAATTCCCCTTTAATCTCGAGTCGTATCCGTAATTCCACAATAATCTCGAGTCGTATCCGGAATTCCACCATAATCTCGAGTCGTATCCGTAATTCCACAATAATCTCGAGTCGTATCCGTTATTCCTCCACAATCTCCAGTCGTATCCGTAATTCCACCATAATCTCGAATCGTATCCGTAATTCCACCATAATCTCGAGTCGTATCCGTAATTCCACAATAATCTCGAGTCGTATCCGTAATTCCCCAATAATCTCGAGTCGTATCCGTAATTCCACAATAATCTCGAGTCGTATCCGTAATTCCCCAATAATCTCAAGTCGTATCCGTAATTCCACAATAATCTCGAGTCGTATCCGTAATTCCACAATAATCTCGAGTCGTATCCGTAATTCCCCAATAATCTCGAGTCGTATCCGTAATTCCCCAATAATCTCGAGTCGTATCCGTAATTCCACAATAATCTCCAGTCGTATCCGTAATTCCACCATAATCTCGAGTCGTATCCGTAATTCCACCATAATCTCGAGTCGTATCCGTAATTCCACAATAATCTCGAGTCGTATCCGTAATTCCTCCACAATCTCCAGTCGTATCCGTAATTCCACCATAATCTCGAATCGTATCCGTAATTCCTCCATAATCTCGAGTCGTATCCGTAATTCCACAATAATCTCGAGTCGTATCCGTAATTCCTCGATAATCTCGAGTCGTATCCGTAATTCCACCATAATCTCGAATCGTATCCGTAATTCCTCCATAATCTCGAGTCGTATCCGTAATTCCACAATAATCTCGAGTCAAATCCGTAATTCCCCAATAATCTCGAGTCGTATCCGTAATTCCACAATAATCTCGAGTCGTATCCGGAATTCCACAATAATCTCGACTCGTATCCGTAATTCCACAATAATCTCGAGTCGTATCCGTAATTCCTCCACAATCTTCAGTCGTATCCGTAATTCCACCATAATCTCGAATCGTATCCGTAATTCCACCATAATCTCGAGTCGTATCCGTAATTCCACAATAATCTCGAGTCGTATCCGTAATTCCCCAATAATCTCGAGTCGTATCCGTAATTCCACAATAATCTCGAGTCGTATCCGTAATTCCCCAATAATCTCAAGTCGTATCCGTAATTCCCCAATAATCTCGAGTCGTATCCGTAATTCCCCAATAATCTCGAGTCGTATCCGTAATTCCACAATAATCTCGAGTCATATCTGTAATTCCCCAATAATCTGGAGACGTTTCCGTAATTCCACAATAATCTCGAGTTGTATCCGGAATTCCACCATAATCTCGAGTCGTATCCGTAATTCCACAATAATCTCGAGTCGTATCCGGAATTCCACCATAATCTCGAGTCGTATCCGTAATTCCACAATAATCTCGAGTCGTATCCGTAATTCCTCCAAAATCTCCAGTCGTATCCGTAATTCCACAATAATCTCGAGTCGTATCCTTAATTCCACAATAATCTCGAGTCGTATCCGTAATTCTCCAATAATCTCGAGTCGTATCCGTAATTCCACAATAATCTCGAGTCGTATCCGTAATTCCACAATAATCTCGAGTCGTATCCGGAATTCTACAATAATCTCGAGTCGTATCCGTATTCCTCCATAATCTCGAGTTGTATCCGTAATTCCACAATAATCTCGAGTCGTATCCGTAATTCCCCAAAAATCTGGAGTCGTATCCGTAATTCCACAATAATCTCGAGTCGTATCCGTAATTCCCCAAAAATCTCGAGTCGTATCCGTAATTCCACAATAATCTCGAGTCGTATCCGGAATTCCACCATAATCTCGAGTCGTATCCGTAATTCCACAATAATCTCGAGTCGTATCCGTAATTCCTCCACAATCTCCAGTCGTATCCGTAATTTCACCATAATCTCGAGTCGTATCCGTAATTCCACAATAATCTCGAGTCGTATCCGTAATTCCCCAATAATCTCGAGTCGTATCCGTAATTCCACAATAATCTCGAGTCGTATCCGTAATTCCCCAATAATCTCAAGTCGTATCCGTAATTCCTCCACAATCTCCAGTCGTATCCGTTATTCCACCATAATCACGAATCGTATCCGTAATTCCACAATAATCTCGAGTCGTATCCGTAATTCCACAATAATCTCGAGTCGTATCCGTAATTCCACAATAATCTCGAGTCGTATCCGGAATTCCACAATAATATCGAGTCGTATCCGTAATTCTACAATAATCTCGAGTCGTATCCGGAATTCCACCATAATCTCGAGTCGTATCCGTAATTCCACAATAATCTCGAGTCGTATCCGTAATTCCCCCACAATCTCCAGTCGTATCCGTAATTCCACCATAATCTCGAATCGTATCCGTAATTCCTCCATAATCTCGAGTCGTATCCGTAATTCCACAATAATCTCGAGTCGTATCCGTAATTCCACAATAATGTCGAGTCGTATCCGTAATTCCTCAATAATCTTGAGTCGTATCCGTAATTCCACCATAATCTCGAATCGTATCCGTAATTCCTCCATAATCTCGAGTCGTATCCGTAATTCCACAATAATCTCGAGTCAAATCCGTAATTCCCCAATAATCTCGAGTCGTATCCGTAATTCCACAATAATCTTGAGTCGTATCCGGAATTCCACAATAATCTCGAGTCGTATCCGTAATTCCACAATAATCTCGAGTCGTATCCGGAATTCCACCATAATCTCGAGTCGTATCCGTAATTCCACAATAATCTCGAGTCGTATCCGTAATTCCTCCACAATCTCCAGTCATATCCGTAATTCCACCATAATCTCGAATCGTATCCGTAATTCCACCATAATGTCGAGTCGTATCCGTAATTCCACAATAATCTCGAGTCGTATCCGTAATTCCCCAATAATCTCGAGTCGTATCCGTAATTCCCCAATAATCTCAAGTCGTATCCGTAATTCCACAATAATCTCGAGTCGTATCCGTAATTCCACAATAATCTCGAGTCGTATCCGTAATTCCCCATTAATCTCGAGTCGTATCCGTAATTCCACAATAATCTCGAGTCGTATCCGGAATTCCACCATAATCTCGAGTCGTATCCGTAATTCCACAATAATCTCGAGTCGTATCCGTTATTCCTCCACAATCTCCAGTCGTATCCGTAATTCCACCATAATCTCGAATCGTATCCGTAATTCCACCATAATCTCGAGTCGTATCCGTAATTCCACAATAATCTCGAGTCGTATCCGTAATTCCCCAATAATCTCGAGTCGTATCCGTAATTCCACAATAATCTCGAGTCGTATCCGTAATTCCCCAATAATCTCAAGTCGTATCCGTAATTCCACAATAATCTCGAGTCGTATCCGTAATTCCACAATAATCTCGAGTCGTATCCGTAATTCCCCAATAATCTCGAGTCGTATCCGTAATTCCCCAATAATCTCGAGTCGTATCCGTAATTCCACAATAATCTCCAGTCGTATCCGTAATTCCACCATAATCTCGAGTCGTATCCGTAATTCCACCATAATCTCGAGTCGTATCCGTAATTCCACAATAATCTCGAGTCGTATCCGTAATTCCTCCACAATCTCCAGTCGTATCCGTAATTCCACCATAATCTCGAATCGTATCCGTAATTCCTCCATAATCTCGAGTCGTATCCGTAATTCCACAATAATCTCGAGTCGTATCCGTAATTCCACAATAATCTCGAGTCGTATCCGTAATTCCTCAATAATCTCGAGTCGTATCCGTAATTCCACCATAATCTCGAATCGTATCCGTAATTCCACCATAATCTCGAATCGTATCCGTAATTCCTCCATAATCTCGAGTCGTATCCGTAATTCCACAATAATCTCGAGTCGTATCCGTAATTCCACAATAATCTCGAGTCGTATCCGTAATTCCTCAATAATCTCGAGTCGTATCCGTAATTCCACCATAATCTCGAATCGTATCCGTAATCCCTCCATAATCTCGAGTCGTATCCGTAATTCCACAATAATCTCGAGTCAAATCCGTAATTCCCCAATAATCTCGAGTCGTATCCGTAATTCCACAATAATCTCGAGTCGTATCCGGAATTCCACAATAATCTCGACTCGTATCCGTAATTCCACAATAATCTCGAGTCGTATCCGTAATTCCTCCACAATCTTCAGTCGTATCCGTAATTCCACAATAATCTCGAGTCGTATCCGGAATTCCACCATAATCTCGAGTCGTATCCGTAATTCCACAATAATCTCGAGTCGTATCCGTAATTCCTCCACAATCTCCAGTCGTATCCGTAATTCCACCATAATCTCGAATCGTATCCGTAATTTCACCATAATCTCGAGTCGTATCCGTAATTCCACAATAATCTCGAGTCGTATCCGTAATTCCCCAATAATCTCGAGTCGTATCCGTAAGTCCACAATAATCTCGAGTCGTATCCGTAATTCCCCAATAATCTCAAGTCGTATCCGTAATTCCACAATAATCTCGAGTCGTATCCGTAATTCCACAATAATCTCGAGTCATATCCGTAATTCCCCAATAATCTCGAGTCGTATCCGTAATTCCTCCATAATCTCGAAACGTATCCGTAATCCCTCCATAATCTCGAGTCGTATCCGTAATTCCACAATAATCTCGAGTCAAATCCGTAATTCCCCAATAATCTCGAGTCGTATCCGTAATTCCACAATAATCTCGAGTCGTATCCGGAATTCCACAATAATCTCGACTCGTATCCGTAATTCCACAATAATCTCGAGTCGTATCCGTAATTCCTCCACAATCTTCAGTCGTATCCGTAATTCCACCATAATCTCGAATCGTATCCGTAATTCCACCATAATCTCGAGTCGTATCCGTAATTCCACAATAATCTCGAGTCGTATCCGTAATTCCCCAATAATCTCGAGTCGTATCCGTAATTCCACAATAATCTCGAGTCGTATCCGTAATTCCCCAATAATCTCAAGTCGTATCCGTAATTCCCCAATAATCTCGAGTCGTATCCGTAATTCCCCAATAATCTCGAGTCGTATCCGTAATTCCACAATAATCTCGAGTCGTATCCGGAATTCCACCATAATCTCGAGTCGTATCCGTAATTCCACAATAATCTCGAGTCGTATCCGTAATTCCTCCACAATCTCCAGTCGTATCCGTAATTCCACCATAATCTCGAATCGTATCCGTAATTTCACCATAATCTCGAGTCGTATCCGTAATTCCACAATAATCTCGAGTCGTATCCGTAATTCCCCAATAATCTCGAGTCGTATCCGTAAGTCCACAATAATCTCGAGTCGTATCCGTAATTCCCCAATAATCTCAAGTCGTATCCGTAATTCCACAATAATCTCGAGTCGTATCCGTAATTCCACAATAATCTCGAGTCGTATCCGTAATTCCCCAATAATCTCGAGTCGTATCCGTAATTCCTCCATAATCTCGAAACGTATCCGTAATTCCACCATAATCTCGAGTCATATCTGTAATTCCCCAATAATCTGGAGACGTTTCCGTAATTCCACAATAATCTCGAGTCGTATCCGGAATTCCACCATAATCTCGAGTCGTATCCGTAATTCCACAATAATCTCGAGTCGTATCCGGAATTCCACCATAATCTCGAGTCGTATCCGTAATTCCACAATAATCTCGAGTCGTATCCGTAATTCCTCCAAAATCTCCAGTCGTATCCGTAATTCCACCATAATCTCGAATCGTATCCGTAATTCCCCAATAATCTCGAGTCGTATCCGTAATTCCACAATAATCTCGAGTCGTATCCGTAATTCCACAATAAGCTCGAGTCGTATCCGTAATTCCACAATAATCTCGAGTCGTATCCGTAATTCCACAATAATCTCGAGTCGTATCCGTAATTCCCCAATAATCTCGAGTCGTATCCGTAATTCCACAATAATCTCGAGTCGTATCCTTAATTCCACAATAATCTCGAGTCGTATCCGTAATTCCCCAATAATCTCGAGTCGTATCCGTAATTCCACAATAATCTCGAGTCGTATCCGTAATTCCACAATAATCTCGAGTCGTATCCGGAATTCTACAATAATCTCGAGTCGTATCCGTATTCCTCCATAATCTCGAGTTGTATCCGTAATTCCACAATAATCTCGAGTCGTATCCGTAATTCCCCAAAAATCTGGAGTCGTATCCGTAATTCCACAATAATCTCGAGTCGTATCCGTAATTCCCCAAAAATCTCGAGTCGTATCCGTAATTCCACAATAATCTCGAGTCGTATCCGGAATTCCACCATAATCTCGAGTCGTATCCGTAATTCCACAATAATCTCGAGTCGTATCCGTAATTCCTCCACAATCTCCAGTCGTATCCGTAATTTCACCATAATCTCGAGTCGTATCCGTAATTCCACAATAATCTCGAGTCGTATCCGTAATTCCCCAATAATCTCGAGTCGTATCCGTAATTCCACAATAATATCGAGTCGTATCCGTAATTCCCCAATAATCTCAAGTCGTATCCGTAATTCCTCAACAATCTCCAGTCGTATCCGTTATTCCATCATAATCACGAATCGTATCCCTAATTTCACAATAATCTCGAGTCGTATCCGTAATTCCACAATAATCTCGAGTCGTATCCGTAATTCCTCCATAATCTCGAGTCGTATCCGTAATTCCACAATAATCTCGAACCGTATCCGTAATTCCCCGATAATCTCGAGTCGTATCCGTAATTCCACAATAATCTTGAGTCTTATCCGTAATTCCACAATAATCTCGTATCGTATCCGTAATTCCACAATTATTTAGAGTCGTATCCGTAATTCCACAATAATCTCGAGTCGTATCCGTAATTCCCCAATAATCTCGAGTCGTATCCGTAATTCCACAATAATCTCGAGTCGTTTCCGTAATTCCACAATAATCTCGAGTCGTATCCTTAATTCCAGAATAATCACGAGTCGAATCCGTAATTCCACAATAATATCGATTCGTATTCGTAATTCCACAATAATCTCGAGTCGTATCCGTAATTCCACAATAATCTCGAGTCGTATCCGGAATTCCACAATAATCTCGAGTCGTATCCGTAATTCTACAATAATCTCGAGTCGTATCCGGAATTCCACCATAATCTCGAGTCGTATCCGTAATTCCACAATAATCTCGAGTCGTATCCGTATTTCCCCCACAATCTCCAGTCGTATCCGTAATTCCACCATAATCTCGAATCGTATCCGTAATTCCTCCATAATCTCGAGTCGTATCCGTAATTCCACAATAATCTCGAGTCGTATCCGTAATTCCACAATAATGTCGAGTCGTATCCGTAATTCCTCAATAATCTTGAGTCGTATCCGTAATTCCACCATAATCTCGAATCGTATCCGTAATTCCTCCATAATCTCGAGTCGTATCCGTAATTCCACAATAATCTCGAGTCAAATCCGTAATTCCCCAATAATCTCGAGTCGTATCCGTAATTCCACAATAATCTTGAGTCGTATCCGGAATTCCACAATAATCTCGAGTCGTATCCGTAATTCCACAATAATCTCGAGTCGTATCCGGAATTCCACCATAATCTCGAGTCGTATCCGTAATTCCACAATAATCTCGAGTCGTATCCGTAATTCCTCCACAATCTCCAGTCATATCCGTAATTCCACCATAATCTCGAATCGTATCCGTAATTCCACCATAATGTCGAGTCGTATCCGTAATTCCACAATAATCTCGAGTCGTATCCGTAATTCCCCAATAATCTCGAGTCGTATCCGTAATTCCCCAATAATCTCAAGTCGTATCCGTAATTCCACAATAATCTCGAGTCGTATCCGTAATTCCACAATAATCTCGAGTCGTATCCGTAATTCCCCATTAATCTCGAGTCGTATCCGTAATTCCACAATAATCTCGAGTCGTATTAGGAATTCCACCATAATCTCGAGTCGTATCCGTAATTCCACAATAATCTCGAGTCGTATCCGTTATTCCTCCACAATCTCCAGTCGTATCCGTAATTCCACCATAATCTCGAATCGTATCCGTAATTCCACCATAATCTCGAGTCGTATCCGTAATTCCACAATAATCTCGAGTCGTATCCGTAATTCCCCAATAATCTCGAGTCGTATCCGTAATTCCACAATAATCTCGAGTCGTATCCGTAATTCCCCAATAATCTCAAGTCGTATACGTAATTCCACAATAATCTCGAGTCGTATCCGTAATTCCACAATAATCTCGAGTCGTATCCGTAATTCCCCAATAATCTCGAGTCGTATCCGTAATTCCCCAATAATCTCGAGTCGTATCCGTAATTCCACAATAATCTCCAGTCGTATCCGTAATTCCACCATAATCTCGAGTCGTATCCGTAATTCCACCATAATCTCGAGTCGTATCCGTAATTCCACAATAATCTCGAGTCGTATCCGTAATTCCTCCACAATCTCGAGTCGTATCCGGAATTCCACCATAATCTCGAGTCGTATCCGTAATTCCACAATAATCTCGAGTCGTATCCGGAATTCCACCATAATCTCGAGTCGTATCCGTAATTCCACAATAATCTCGAGTCGTATCCGTAATTCCTCCAAAATCTCCAGTCGTATCCGTAATTCCACCATAATCTCGAATCGTATCCGTAATTCCCCAATAATCTCGAGTCGTATCCGTAATTCCACAATAATCTCGAGTCGTATCCGTAATTCCACAATAAGCTCGAGTCGTATCCGTAATTCCACAATAATCTCGAGTCGTATCCGTAATTCCACAATAATCTCGAGTCGTATCCGTAATTCCCCAATAATCTCGAGTCGTATCCGTAATTCCACAATAATCTCGAGTCGTATCCTTAATTCCACAATAATCTCGAGTCGTATCCGTAATTCCCCAATAATCTCGAGTCGTATCCGTAATTCCACAATAATCTCGAGTCGTATCCGTAATTCCACAATAATCTCGAGTCGTATCCGGAATTCTACAATAATCTCGAGTCGTATCCGTATTCCTCCATAATCTCGAGTTGTATCCGTAATTCCACAATAATCTCGAGTCGTATCCGTAATTCCCCAAAAATCTGGAGTCGTATCCGTAATTCCACAATAATCTCGAGTCGTATCCGTAATTCCCCAAAAATCTCGAGTCGTATCCGTAATTCCACAATAATCTCGAGTCGTATCCGGAATTCCACCATAATCTCGAGTCGTATCCGTAATTCCACAATAATCTCGAGTCGTATCCGTAATTCCTCCACAATCTCCAGTCGTATCCGTAATTTCACCATAATCTCGAGTCGTATCCGTAATTCCACAATAATCTCGAGTCGTATCCGTAATTCCCCAATAATCTCGAGTCGTATCCGTAATTCCACAATAATATCGAGTCGTATCCGTAATTCCCCAATAATCTCAAGTCGTATCCGTAATTCCTCAACAATCTCCAGTCGTATCCGTTATTCCATCATAATCACGAATCGTATCCGTAATTTCACAATAATCTCGAGTCGTATCCGTAATTCCACAATAATCTCGAGTCGTATCCGTAATTCCTCCATAATCTCGAGTCGTATCCGTAATTCCACAATAATCTCGAACCGTATCCGTAATTCCCCGATAATCTCGAGTCGTATCCGTAATTCCACAATAATCTTGAGTCTTATCCGTAATTCCACAATAATCTCGTATCGTATCCGTAATTCCACAATTATTTAGAGTCGTATCCGTAATTCCACAATAATCTCGAGTCGTATCCGTAATTCCCCAATAATCTCGAGTCGTATCCGTAATTCCACAATAATCTCGAGTCGTTTCCGTAATTCCACAATAATCTCGAGTCGTATCCTTAATTCCAGAATAATCACGAGTCGAATCCGTAATTCCACAATAATATCGATTCGTATTCGTAATTCCACAATTATTTAGAGTCGTATCCGTAATTCCACAATAATCTCGAGTCGTATCCGTAATTCCCCAATAATCTCGAGTCGTATCCGTAATTCCACAATAATCTCGAGTCGTTTCCGTAATTCCACAATAATCTCGAGTCGTATCCTTAATTCCTCCACAATCTCCAGTCGTATCCGTAATTTCACCATAATCTCGAGTCGTATCCGTAATTCCACAATAATCTCGAGTCGTATCCGTAATTCCCCAATAATCTCGAGTCGTATCCGTAATTCCACAATAATATCGAGTCGTATCCGTAATTCCCCAATAATCTCAAGTCGTATCCGTAATTCCTCAACAATCTCCAGTCGTATCCGTTATTCCATCATAATCACGAATCGTATCCGTAATTTCACAATAATCTCGAGTCGTATCCGTAATTCCACAATAATCTCGAGTCGTATCCGTAATTCCTCCATAATCTCGAGTCGTATCCGTAATTCCACAATAATCTCGAACCGTATCCGTAATTCCCCGATAATCTCGAGTCGTATCCGTAATTCCACAATAATCTTGAGTCTTATCCGTAATTCCACAATAATCTCGTATCGTATCCGTAATTCCACAATTATTTAGAGTCGTATCCGTAATTCCACAATAATCTCGAGTCGTATCCGTAATTCCCCAATAATCTCGAGTCGTATCCGTAATTCCACAATAATCTCGAGTCGTTTCCGTAATTCCACAATAATCTCGAGTCGTATCCTTAATTCCAGAATAATCACGAGTCGAATCCGTAATTCCACAATAATATCGATTCGTATTCGTAATTCCACAATAATCTCGAGTCGTATCCGTAATTCCACAATAATCTCGAGTCGTATCCGGAATTCCACAATAATCTCGAGTCGTATCCGTAATTCTACAATAATCTCGAGTCGTATCCGGAATTCCACCATAATCTCGAGTCGTATCCGTAATTCCACAATAATCTCGAGTCGTATCCGTAATTCCCCCACAATCTCCAGTCGTATCCGTAATTCCACCATAATCTCGAATCGTATCCGTAATTCCTCCATAATCTCGAGTCGTATCCGTAATTCCACAATAATCTCGAGTCGTATCCGTAATTCCACAATAATGTCGAGTCGTATCCGTAATTCCTCAATAATCTTGAGTCGTATCCGTAATTCCACCATAATCTCGAATCGTATCCGTAATTCCTCCATAATCTCGAGTCGTATCCGTAATTCCACAATAATCTCGAGTCAAATCCGTAATTCCCCAATAATCTCGAGTCGTATCCGTAATTCCACAATAATCTTGAGTCGTATCCGGAATTCCACAATAATCTCGAGTCGTATCCGTAATTCCACAATAATCTCGAGTCGTATCCGGAATTCCACCATAATCTCGAGTCGTATCCGTAATTCCACAATAATCTCGAGTCGTATCCGTAATTCCTCCACAATCTCCAGTCATATCCGTAATTCCACCATAATCTCGAATCGTATCCGTAATTCCACCATAATGTCGAGTCGTATCCGTAATTCCACAATAATCTCGAGTCGTATCCGTAATTCCCCAATAATCTCGAGTCGTATCCGTAATTCCCCAATAATCTCAAGTCGTATCCGTAATTCCACAATAATCTCGAGTCGTATCCGTAATTCCACAATAATCTCGAGTCGTATCCGTAATTCCCCATTAATCTCGAGTCGTATCCGTAATTCCACAATAATCTCGAGTCGTATTAGGAATTCCACCATAATCTCGAGTCGTATCCGTAATTCCACAATAATCTCGAGTCGTATCCGTAATTCCACAATAATCTCGAGTCGTATCCGTAATTCCTCCACAATCTCCAGTCGTATCCGTAATTCCACCATAATCTCGAATCGTATCCGTAATTCCTCCATAATCTCGAGTCGTATCCGTAATTCCACAATAATCTCGAGTCGTATCCGTAATTCCACAATAATCTCGAGTCGTATCCGTAATTCCTCAATAATCTCGAGTCGTATCCGTAATTCCACCATAATCTCGAATCGTATCCGTAATTCCACCATAATCTCGAATCGTATCCGTAATTCCTCCATAATCTCGAGTCGTATCCGTAATTCCACAATAATCTCGAGTCGTATCCGTAATTCCACAATAATCTCGAGTCGTATCCGTAATTCCTCAATAATCTCGAGTCGTATCCGTAATTCCACCATAATCTCGAATCGTATCCGTAATTCCTCCATAATCTCGAGTCGTATCCGTAATTCCACAATAATCTCGAGTCAAATCCGTAATTCCCCAATAATCTCGAGTCGTATCCGTAATTCCACAATAATCTCGAGTCGTATCCGGAATTCCACAATAATCTCGACTCGTATCCGTAATTCCACAATAATCTCGAGTCGTATCCGTAATTCCTCCACAATCTTCAGTCGTATCCGTAATTCCACCATAATCTCGAATCGTATCCGTAATTCCACCATAATCTCGAGTCGTATCCGTAATTCCACAATAATCTCGAGTCGTATCCGTAATTCCCCAATAATCTCGAGTCGTATCCGTAATTCCACAATAATCTCGAGTCGTATCCGTAATTCCCCAATAATCTCAAGTCGTATCCGTAATTCCCCAATAATCTCGAGTCGTATCCGTAATTCCCCAATAATCTCGAGTCGTATCCGTAATTCCACAATAATCTCGAGTCGTATCCGTAATTCCTCCACAATCTCCAGTCGTATCCGTAATTCCACCATAATCTCGAATCGTATCCGTAATTTCACCATAATCTCGAGTCGTATCCGTAATTCCACAATAATCTCGAGTCGTATCCGTAATTCCCCAATAATCTCGAGTCGTATCCGTAAGTCCACAATAATCTCGAGTCGTATCCGTAATTCCCCAATAATCTCAAGTCGTATCCGTAATTCCACAATAATCTCGAGTCGTATCCGTAATTCCACAATAATCTCGAGTCGTATCCGTAATTCCACAATAATCTCGAGTCGTATCCGTAATTCCCCAAAAATCTGGAGTCGTATCCGTAATTCCACAATAATCTCGAGTCATATCTGTAATTCCCCAATAATCTCGAGTCGTATCCGTAATTCCACAATAATCTCGAGTCGTATCCGGAATTCCACCATAATCTCGAGTCGTATCCGTAATTCCACAATAATCTCGAGTCGTATCCGTAATTCCTCCACAATCTCCAGTCGTATCCGTAATTTCACCATAATCTCGAGTCGTATCCGTAATTCCACAATAATCTCGAGTCGTATCCGTAATTCCCCAATAATCTCAAGTCGTATCCGTAATTCCACAATAATCTCGAGTCGTATCCGTAATTCCCCAATAATCTCAAGTCGTATCCGTAATTCCACAATAATCTCGAGTCGTATCCGTAATTCCACAATAATCTCGAGTCGTATCCGTAATTCCCCAATAATCTCGAGTCGTATCCGTAATTCCACAATAATCTCCAGTCGTATCCGTAATTCCACAATAATCACGAGTCGAATCCGTAATTGCACAATAATATTGAGTCGCATCCGTAATTCCACAATAATCTCGAGTCGTATCCGTAATTCCACAATAATCTCGAGTCTTATCCGTAATTCCACAATAATCTCGAGTCGCATCCGTAATTCCACAATATTCACGAGTCGAATCCGTAATTGCACAATAATCACGAGTCGAATCCGTAATTGCAGAATAATATTGAGTCGCATCCGTAATTCCACAATAATCTCGAGTCGTATCTGTAATTCCACAATAATCTCGAGTCATATCCGTAATTCCGCAATAATCTCGAGTCGTATCCGTAATTCCACAATAATCACGAGTCGAATCCGTAATTGCACAATAATCACGAGTCGAATGCGTAATTGCACAATAATATCGAGTCGAATCCGTAATTCCACAATAATATCGAGTCGTATCTGTAATTCCACCATAATCGCGAATCGTATCCGTAATTCCACAATAATCTCGAGTCGTATCCGTAATTCCACAATAATCTCGAGTCGTAACCGTAATTCCACCACAATCTCGATCGTATCCGTAATTCCACCATAATCTCGAGTCGTTTTAATAACTCCACAATAATCTCCAGTCGTATCCGTAATTTCAAAATAAGCTCGTAAATTAATGTTCGGATAAGCTGAGGATGACTATTGTTACCTCTTAAAACGGTTCGTCGCCTCGCTATAGATTGGGGATTGTTCAAGATATGTCGCTTAGCAATTGCCAAAAGTTGCGATTGGAAATGAATTATCTGCTAAACAATTGTGTTCAAAAATTCACCGCTTGAGTGAAAGGTAGGCTATCGTCGTAGAGGCCTCTGACTAGTATGTGGTGTAAATCACCTTTAAAGTTCGATTATTTGTTTAAACACGAATCGCTAAGGTTCCTGTCCATTGCGATTTCCTTGAGAATTGCAATTCTTTACTTAATTCAATCCTTGAAACCGTTATAAAATAAAAATAAGTGCTTTGGAAATGAAACTATTATGAGCTTCTCTGAATAATCATTATTGACGTTTAATATAAATAACAAGACACGTGTTTTCACACTTTACTGTATCTCTCACCACTAAACTTTCTACATTCTTAAAAATCTCATTTAAATTATTAATTGCAGTTGAATTATATTTTTAATAAATAACGAACTAATTGTTAAAAGGTGTTACGAACCCTACCAAACGCACGACCAACAATTACTTGATAACTTGGTTTTAAAATTTATGATAAGTTTGATTTCCAAAATCTTCGAACTGCGTTTCAAATTATCCATGCATTTTTAGTTGCAGATGATATTGCCGGTTGTGAGCGGTCTTTCGGTGAATATAAAAATATTATTGATGGAGAAAATCGATGGGACAAGATCGACTGACTGATCTCGTAACTGTTAAAAATGAAAAAGATACTTTCTTAAACTTAAGTTTTTTGGGTCTTATACTCATAGGCGTGCGCAGGAATTTATAGCAGGTCGGGCCAGTTTATTTTTTACGCCCTTTTAGGCTCTTGCGCCCTCTACCCTTTTTTGTGAAACTTTTTAAATACCACGGCGCTCCTGCGTAGTTCCTTTCTTTCTCAATAGATGTGGCTAGAAATTGGTGTAGTAGGTTATGTAACTCTTCAGGTTTATTTTCCCCCGCATACTTAATTTTTTTCATTTTTGTGTGTTATTTACTTTTGTTATTACATTTCCCCCCCCCCGCACTCTGACTACCGATTCTCAAAGCCCCGGCGTCAGACCAATCTGGTCTTGAACATATTGTTTTGTATTAATTTAATCAGTTTTAATGGATATTCTTGACCCCTCGTAACGTACCATATACCAAAAGTCTTATAATTTTAAGATCCAATACACAATAATAACCCCCGCGAGTTAGAAATAATTAAAATTAACTTAAACTTAAGAACTTAAATAATTTATGACTGGTACATAGGAAATTGCGTTGAGTTTACTAGTTCTCTCCCCACTGGTTTAAGGGGTTTTTCCCCGAGCTCTTCGGATTCCCCTTCCATAAAAACTTGTTAAGGTTAACGGTAATAGTTAGTGTAGGGAGCTGTTGGCTCGATCGCGTGGCATGCAGGGCTTGCCACCACCCTCCTACGCATTGTAACCCGGCCACCTGAATTAAAGGCTTCAAAAGTCGCTTGATGACTTAGGCCTAAGGTGGTGCCTTGGGTATTAGCCTAGCTGATTATTATTATTATTATTATTTACATAGCTCATAGGATCTGGTCTAACCTACCGTTAAATATAAAAATTAAGTTAAACAATTAAACCGTTCTCTTAAAATAAATTAAAAACTAAATTCCTGACTTCAGCAATACTAAGATTAGAGTCCCAGCATTATAGAGCTAATTGGCGTATTTCCCCTCGTCGTATTACCATGGTGCAATACTTTCCGAGCCATCTCGAACCAGATTTTTCCCAAAAACTTTCCAAACTAAACCAATAATATCCCCTCAGCTAACAGCGATCCCATGGAAAACTTATCATGTTCGCGAGCCTCTGACCTACACTACCAGGTAGCGATAACCCAAGAAAAAGCGCACGTTTTCCGAGGCCAGGCCACAGAGTCGAAATGGCACCCAAACATTTCCGCTTGGAAACAGAAAAATCAGGAACCTATAGACTCTCTGGCAAGAACCCCCCCCCCCCCAACCCCGAGTGACCTTTTAGGTCAGACGATGTCATACGTCCCATGATAGGACACGAGTCCTAGGTGCACCAATGACCCAAATAAAATGGGAGGTCACCAATTAGTTTTCATTTCCGATCCGCCCCACAAATCCCCGGAACAAAACCGAGAGGCAGGGCCCCAAGAAGGCAGAAGAAGTGTTTTTGGATTCTCGACCGAGGTCTGCCATTTCCACGAGGAGATAACTCTACCAGGACCCGAGATGAACTTCCGGATCCCAAGTCCGGAATGACCACCCGCTAAGGCCATTCGCGGCCTCAACCGTCAGACCCCGCTATGCCACAAGTTTATTCCAATGAAACTAAATCTTCGGACAGTCAACCAGAGCCGTTTCATGAGCCCCTTCGAACGAGTCAACTCACAGCTGACCGCCGATTCTCCGATGATTCCGAGAGTAAGCATCCGACGATATGACATCCGATCCCTCGCCTAGCCAGATGTTCTAGATCGAAACCCGAAGTACCTACGCCGCTTGTAAGAAGTTTGTCGTCGTCATCCGAACACTCGTACCGTAATCCGGCTCGTTAGTTACCGTAATTCGGGCATCCGCGTCGTAATCGAGACGAACGGACAGTTTGGAACTGTCATCGCGAAACAAGAAGTTCCCCGTCGAGCCCCTCCAAGAAAACGCGTGTGCGTGTGTTAGTCCAGGAAAATTAAATAAAAATTGGCTTTTCTGGGAACTAATTTGGGACAAGCGTTTCTCAACGGAATTTTGTTCAGGGGGGTGTCCTTAGGTACCACTAGAAAGTTTTCGGAAATTTGTGAAGCGGAACATGTTAAAAATGGCCGCCATTTTGTCAAATTTTAGGTTTTTTTTCGATACTAGGCGCAATGAAACGAGATAGCGCATTGGGTCACTGGACCACAGTTATAAAGAGCGCAATTTCCTATCGAACGATGGGCGCAGTTCATAGATTATGGTTGCGCCATCTACCGGGCATAGATGCAACACTCATGACATAGAAAAAAAATGATATTTTTATGTTTTTCTGCTTTTAAGTATCTAAATATTGGAAAATATTTGACTATTTTGGTAGATAGAAGATATTTCAGCGGTTACAGCCCCCAATCCATTTAACAACATAATTACCCCATTTCCCCCACCCCTGTAACTATATTCAATATGGAATTAAATTTTACGCCATATTTTTTTAATAATGGTTTTATTATATTTTTCTGATTCGGGCTAGGAATATGGAACAAAAAAGTGCATTACCTCACTTCGTTTTCCCCGTTTTGTCTACGGCCATACTCTGGCAGCACATTCGATCTATGCGCCATCTATGATAGGCAGGTCAACTAGGTTTATTGTCTAATTTCTTTTGTTAGTTCACGACCAACTTAGATCTGCTGGTACACTCACCGTGTGCAAGTTTAAATTGACCGTGACTAGATATTAAACTCTTAAATGGTAAATATTGTATTTTGGAAAATTAATTATTTATACGCCGAGAGGTGGCTGCTCTTGTCGATGTGACAAAAGAAAGTGCGCGTCGAGAGTGCGAACTGGACATTTTAAAGATGGATTCTCGTCTACAAAATGAAACTTTTCTTCTAGTCTCACTTTAGTTTAAGGATTGGTAGTGACTAGTGTTTATACCTTTGGAAGTCGACTCTAATATATATTGCTTTGACTTTCATGTGCCCGTATATGAAATTCTAGGTTAATAACAACCTAAACGTTTGATTCAATTGGAGCGGTAACGAATTCCACAATCGATGTGTGTTTGATTTGCGATGATCCTTTAGAGAATAGCAGAGTTACCAACTTGAAGACAAAAGGAATCGCTGGAATAATTCGAGCCCGTAAGGAACGTTTTGACGATAAGCATGAAAAATTAAATAACCTCCAAAGTTTAACGGTTCATAAAGCTTGTCAATTAAAATATATTAATAAAATAAGTATAGCGAGGTATTTAAAAAACAAGAGATACTATAGCTCCAAGTAGTAATTCCGGTTGTGTACCTACTGAAACCAGAGTAACGACACCAACGTTTAATTTTAAGAGCGACTGTATTTTATGTGGAGAACTATGTGAAACTTCGAATTCTAGTAAAAATAAAAACATTCGAGAATTTCGTATCGTTGAAACGCTCGAGATAAAACATTCCATCGAAGAAAGATGTAGAACCCGCGCTGTCAAATGGGGAAACGAAGTGTATAGAAGAATATGTTCTGAGCTAGACCTCGTGCCCGCAGAAGCTAGGTACCACAAAAATTGCCATACATCATTCTCCAGAATTAAAAGTAAAGATCAAGGGAGACCTGCGAACGAAAAATTAGAAGAATCTATCAAAAAGGTGTTTTCTAATATACAATATTGCGATCGATGCCAATTTTCAATTGCTGAAATACAAGCGGAGTTAAGCTCGTTCAGGGAAGTGGAAGAGGCTTGTATAACCGACAAATACTTAAAGAGAAAACTTTTGGAACATTTTGGAAACAGTATTATCATAACTGGACTACGGCGTCGTGGAGAAAGTAATATAGTTTGCTTCAAGGGCTCAGTGGAAGAAATAGTCCACAGCAAATGGCACGAAGAACGAAAGCTAGACGAAACGGAAGAACGACTTAGAATAGTCAAAACTGCGGCTAAGATATTAAGAGAGGACATTAGATTAACGGCTTGTGACATTGATTCTTACCCTTCGACGGAGAATATTCAAAATGGAGGCGAGAAAGATCTACCAGCGACATTAAAGTCCTTTTTAAAATACCTCTCGGGAAGCGAAAAAGGCAGATCTACAAGGAGAAATTAAAATGCTGTCTCTTGCGAATTTCATAATGTCATCGGTACGACCAAGGTCTTATATTTCACCGATTTTTTTCGGACTTTCGGTACATTTACATCGAAAATATGGATCAAGAAGTTTGTTGGACATTCTCTGTAAACTAGGGTTTTGCTGTTCCTACAACGAATCTAGTCAATTTGAATCCTCTGCGGTTTTGAACTCAGATATAAATTGTGAAAATGGAACATTTGCCCAGTTCGTGTTCGATAACGCCGATTACAACGTAAGAACCCTTGATGGCCACAATACGTTTCACTCCATGGGTGGTATATGTTGCGTAACCCCAGAAAGCTCCGTCAGTATTACTACCGAAATTCCAAGAACAAAAATCAATATTAAATCGGGGTTCTATTGGAAAATTTGGAAACATTCCAGTCGTTCAATACGTCTCTCCAACAACTAACGGCCTATCTAAATTGAAGGTTCCGGAGTTCAGCAACGATGATAACGAACCGTTGTTAACATTGAAGAAAATAAAACTCTCTGGCTTGTTGGAAATGTTTTGAACGAAAATTCAAAACTGTCTTGGAGTGGATTTATGGCCGAAGCGGATATCGCATAGCAATATTTTAAAACGAAAGTTATAGCTCTGCCCTTCATCAATTTGGATCCTGGGAATTTAAGTACAATTTATACAGCTTTGATGTACGCCAAGACTACATGTCAAAATTAAACCTTGTTACGTTTGACCAACCCCTTTTTCTCAAAGCTGTCACAATGGTAGAGTCTGCGAATCCCGAAAGTCCAATATCTAATATCGTAGTTCGACTTGGAGGGTTCCATTCTTTAATGTCATTCTTAGGTTCTATTGGTTACGTTATGGCTAGTAGTGGCATTGAAGAAGCTTTGCAAACTGTTTACGCAAAAAATACTGTGGCTCATCTGTTAAGCGAATTACTTAGTTCAAGAAAGCATTTCTCATTTAATATTAAAAAATATGACCTAGAATCTCTGAAAACCCTTTACATTAATTCTTCGGACAATCACGTCTTAGACAATGAAATTCTAACCAACCTATCCAACGACTTTACAAAGGAAATGGTTCGATTTAAAAACGGCGGGAAAACCGGAAAGTTGTGGATTACGCACTGGGAAATGGTCGAGATCGTTAAGCTTTTTATTTGCGGAGAAAGATCTGGTAGTTGGGACCTCCATGTCATCGCCATTAAACAAATGCTTCCCTATTTTCTGGCTACTGGTCACCTTAACTATGCTAAATCTACGCTTTTATATTTACATCAAATAGAAAAAATTAAATCAACAATGACAGCGGAAGATTACGAGAAGTTTTCCGGAAAGGGAATTTTTACGATTCGACGCACCAATAATGTTTGGAATGGGACTTGGACCGACATGGTGATTGAACAAAACTTGATGCGATCGATGAAAGCCATTGGTGGCTTAACCCATGGAAGGGGAGTTGGTGACGCAGTCGTGGCAAAATGGACTGCAGCGATGCCACAGTGCACAGCAATAAGTAACGCCATAGAGGAGTTTGCTGGTTCGACCATCGTATCGAGTGATCAGCATGTGGAAATGCGAGATTCGAGAAAAATACGAGACAAACAAGACCATTCGAAAATCTTTGCGTGGTTAGATGATCATAATCCCTTTGCACCTACAATTGGTTCTAGTCTCGTCTCTCTAGCGAACGGATTGGTAGCGGACGACAGTATAAACTGTGAAAACGTTAAGGAAGTAGGCGATCTGTTGTTGAAAAATATTGAAGGAAGAACATTTCAAGAACTGAAACTGAAACGAAACGATAGAGTAACAAATTGCAAAACAGTGAAGATTAAGGGAAATACGGTCGAAATAAATCCGGTTCAACTTTTCAACCGCATCGTTTGTACGAATACCACTCAAAAAGAATTAGAAGAGTGTTTCTCTTACGAATTAGCGTCTTATCCGCTTACGATTTTTGAAGATAGTTGGCCAAGAAAAACCATAAAGTCCACTCTATTGAAGGAATTCAATAAAATTGAGAAGCCTGTAACCGTTGTGCAGAATGATTTAAATAACCATTTCATTATCGATGGTGGACATTTATTGCATAAAATTGCGTGACAACGTCCAGCAACATACTCAAATATCTATCAACAATACATTCAGTACCTGAAGTACCACTACGGTAATAAAACCATAATAGTTTTCGACGGCTACGAGTTGCATCATTTAACTACTAAATGTACAGAAGAAAGGAGAAGAGCCAAACCCATACCCAGTGTTTTGATTCAACCTAGCTTAGTGTGTTCGTTGCCTCAAGCCGACTTCTGGTCAAATATAGAAAAAAAGAAAAACCTAATACGTGAACTTTCAAAGCAACTATTAGAAGCGGGTTTTCATGTGGTGAATGCACCAGGAGACGCTGACACCGTTATTACTTCCACAGCTTTGAACGGTAGTCAAGAAAATGCGGTCTACGTCGTCGCTGATGACACCAACATAATGGTAATACTTTTGTACCACTGTAATAGAGAAAATATTTATATGATTAGACCAGGGCCGTGCAGAGGAGGGGGCAGGGGGCAAAATCCCCGGGGCCCGGGTGAAAAGGGCCCACGAGGGGGGCCCGTCGCTGTAGGGCCCATCGAAGAAGCTCAAGGGGGAAGTTTTCAGGGTTCAAGGGGGGGTTCAAATCGAAGGGGCCCGCAACTGAGTTTGTCCCCGGGCCCCAGGATACCTCTGCACGGCCCTGGATTAGACCAGGTAAAGCGTCAATATGTGATAAAATCACCAACGTCTATAGTCTGAAAGAAAAACTGGGCAAATTATCTACGTTAATCCCTTTCATTCACGCCTTCTCAGGGTGTGACACCACCTCGTGTTTCTTCAAAAAAGGAAAATCAACAGCCCTAAAACTCTTTAGGAATAACCTCGACTTAGTTTCGGAGGCGTTAATATTTAATGATCCTGGAGTCGATGTTAATAAGCTACATGAAGTTGGAGAAACGATAGTTTTACGTTTGTACGGAGCGCCAAAACTCACGAAATCTCTAAACAAACACCGTTATTTCATGTACAACCGATTTGTTTCAAACAAGAGCTCAAGAGCGCTTTTGAACTAGCCACGTTGCCGCCAACTTTAGAAGCAGCTAAACATCATATAAGCCGAGCTTATTATCAAACGCAAGAATGGATCGGCTATAAATTAAATCCGGTGCATTGGGGGTAGAAGAAAAATGGCGAGATGTTAGAATCAATTCACTGTGATATCCCACCAGCCCCGCAAATAATTCTCAATTTGATATTTTGTGGGTGCAAAGAGAGTAATTGCACAAAGGGCTGTTCCTGTAGAAAATGTCGTGAGTGTTGCATCTATGCCCGGTAAATGGCGAAACCATGATCTTTGAACTGCGCCCATCGTTCGATAGCAAATCGCGCCCTCTATAACTGTGGTCCAGTGACCAAATGCACTATCTCGTTTCATTGCGCCTACAATCACAAAAAAAATTGACAAAATGGCGGCCTTTTTTTAACATGTTCCGCTTCACAAATTTTCGAAATTTTCTTGTGGTACCTAAGGACACCCCCATGAACACAATTCCGTTGAGAAACGCTTGTCCCAAATTAGTTCCCAGAAAAAAGCTAAATTTCCTGGACTGTCTTGCGTAATCGGGAACCCCGTAACCCGGAATCTCCCGTAACCCGGAAAACCGTAAATCGAAGAGCAGCCACGAAAAAAATCAAGTGTTAAGTAGCAAATTTCGTTCCCTCCCCCCGTAGAATACCCAGGGTCAAGTCTGAAATAACTGCTTAAACGTAGAGAGAAAATGTCTAAGAAAGGTGCAGTCCCTCGCTATTGTCCGAGGAAAGGTTAAAATAGACCCCCCTAGTTCGAGAGCTCATACCCACTTTGTACCGTTGTACTGTTAAGAATAAATTTTGCCGTTCGTGTTTTTCCCCTCGCCTTAGTATCTTTTATTAAAGTTTTGGAGTTTTTAGAATTAATTGTAGTCAGCCATAATGGTAGTGTTTCATTTTAATTGTAGTTATCAGAGTTTAGTGTATATTGTTTATTTTATTTCCCCCCAACTTCCTTTCGTTCTGACATTCTGAACAGCGCGCTGTTCAGAATGTCAGAACGAAAGGAAGTTGAGACTGATCCTATTGAGAACCGTAAGAGGAACTTTTAATGAACCAATAAGTCAGAGTCATTTAATTTTTTGTCTCTATTGAGCATGTTATCCCCCGCTTAAAAGTAAAAATAATAAATAGTAATAGCGATGGCCTAACTATCCTACTAATCAAAATAACCATAATATCTGATCCCCCCCCCCCAAATTTTATTACTTTGTGTAGTGTTTTATCTATGAGTGTAAAATAAAGATTTTGTGATTGCATAGAGACAAAGGGTTTCCATTCTGAATTCGAATCTCCCCTCTTTGTTTAATTTTTTTCTTTCCCCTGTATGTAACCCCCTCTCTCGGATTTAATTCACTCCACGATAAGGCCACGACTCACATTTTATCATCATTTTTCCCCGCCCTGGTGAATTAATATCTTTGGGCAAGGGCAAGGAATATGATTTTATTATGACGATTTCCTAAAAAGGTTGCAACAATGTGACGAAACAATAGTACGTTTGAAGATATTTAAAAAAAATTATTTAATGATAAGACACGATACTTCATGACTGGTTATATCGTGTCTTAAAGACACGATATAACCAGTCATGAAGTATCGTGTCTTATCATTAAATAAATTTTTTTAAATATCTTAAAAATAACCATGACTAAAAGTCTTAAAATTAATAATTAATTAGTTCGTTTTATTTGAAACTAGACTAAAAACCAATAAGTTTACAAAATTACTTTAACAGAAACGTGTTTTCATAATCCCATAATATCACATTTTTACTATAATAAAAAAAATCCGTCAAACCTTTTATTTTATCCGTTTTCATCCAGGTATCTAGTTTTCGTGTTTGATTTATTACTTGCTTTGCTGCTTTCTACCTGTAGCCTTTTTAGACGTTCCTTTTTAAAATAGTTGCCCGATTTACGTTTTTGATTTAACATATTTATTTCTACGCGCTGGTTCGCGAAGCAATGTGAAGTGGGTTCGGGCAAGGATACTAAAGATAAAATATATATTATATTTGGTTCGGCGAGCAGTTTCGGCTCGAGTTTTGGCGGGGAAAGCACTCGCTTGCACCTTTTTCTGATAAAGTAGGATACACGAAAATAAAAAGTGATTGAACGACACTACATCAATGGTAAAAATCCCAGGGACGTCATTTCTCGATTTTTCAGGAGGGGCCAGAACTTGATTTAATTAAAACTTACCAGAAATTACGTCTTTTATTTTCTTAAAAAAAGCTCGGGAAACTCCCCGACAGTGTTATACTACTTCGACTACAGTCTGCAGCCGTAGGTACTACCGAAAATGCCCAGCCTTCTTAAGCCGCCACTGGGTTACAGTTTCCTCATACAGCTCAGTCCTTCTAAAAACTCATCAATCCGTCGAAAACTTCCCAGTTTAAAATCTAATAAACGAAATCAATGGCCGGCCCATCGCTTGTTTAGTCACGGAATATTTTAGTCATCGCGAATTCTACTGAATGCCGCCTGCGTCGTTTTATCTCTAGTTCCGGTAGGCATATATGCTATTTGGTTTAACGTGGAGACGGTGGGACGATTCGACGAAATAAAGGCCTTAATCATTTTTAGAGAAAAAAAATTACTACCACTTGCAAGAAGTTACATCTTTTATTTTCTAAGAAACCGGAAAGTCCTCAACAGCACGATACTAAACGGACTACAACCAATAGGCGCTTAAATAAAACTACTTGTCTACTTCCGAGAAATTGCCAAGAAGTAAGATATCCGACAGCCAAGACTCATAAGTTATTATTTATATAGTGCTTGTTGAAATATTAGAAAGCTGGAAACTTTCTCGAACGTAACATCGGTTTTTTGCTAAGCCTTAACGTGCCAAAAAAGTTACCTGGTTAAAAGGAAACACTTGTTGAATACCGTACTGCAAAAGTAATATGTTTAGTTCTAAAGGAATGAGTTTTCATCTTTTTCCAAAAGATCATTTTATACGAAATGAATTAACTCTGCCTCCATGAGAAGCTTTAAAATTGCCCGGTATTATACCAATATTACATATAATTTTAATTATTTATACCATAATAGGATGATAATAATATTATCTTCTTAATTATTATACTTAGTTTTAGTAACATATATATTTTACCTTAAAATATATTATCGAAAATTAAAATTAGTATGTTCCTTATACACGTGAGCCGACGCGTTTCTTATCTGACCCCAAATTGTCATGAGGGCAAAAACCATTTAACCGACTGACCGGAAATAGCTCCTTCCCAGAATAATTTGGAGAGGGGAGTAGAAACCGAGTATCTTTTCTTGAAGCGTCCATTATAGCCTTGGGTATAATTGTCCATAGTATATACTATTGAAAACAAGGAGGATAGGAAGGGAGGCGAAGTAGGAGGAATGAACGCGCCAGCATCCTTGTAAGAAGCTTAGCGCGCGCTCGGTGGGAAAATTTCGGGAAAATGGCGGCAAGATGGCGCCCGCTACGCTACGTGTTGCCGCCATTTTTCCTAAATTTTCCCGCTGAATTCGCGCTAAACTTCTTACGAAGATGCTGGCGCGTTCACACTCCTACTAAGCCTCCCTTCCTATCCTCCTTGCTGAAAATCCCACTTACAGCTCAATCCTAATATAATACTAAAAACGCAGCAATACGTTCCAGTTTAAAATTTAAAAAAAAAATCGATGTTTAGACCATCGCATGTTAAGTCACTGAAGCTGCATAGTGTAAATGGATATCGCCGAACTTCTTAAGAATGAAATAAATAATAGTATTTAAGCGAAAACAATGTATACATGAAATTAAATAAGACCTTTCTAATGTAGTTATATTTTAGTAATTTTTTCGTGACCTTTTTGGCTCACAAAAATGCCGGGGGGCAATGCCGTCCCTTACTACAGTCCATGCTTAATATGCCGTCGTCATGTATTTCGCTGTAGCAAATATAGTTACGAAGTTGTTATTTAGGGCTCGTGTGAACTACATTTAGTAAACTAGCATTGAAACTGTTAAACCGTTTTTAGGCTAGTTTAAAAAGCATTATCGAATCGCTTTCGACAGTCGTGTGACCGTGGCTACTGAGTCCCAAAAAACGTATCCTAGCTCTAAACGACTAATTTTGCGACAGTGTCCGTCAGTCCCCATTTTCACAAACAGTTTATTAAAATATAAAATACGTGCCCGAAAACGCCTTTGAGTGAATCTAGAATATCACCAAATAAAAATTATTTTTTTTAGCATGTTACCGATAACTTTACTTTTTTACTTGTATTTTACATTCTTATCTTTTTATCGATTTTATCTTGTTCTAGTTTAGAATCTTATTTTGGTGGATTTTAGGAAATTTTGGGCACCTACAATGTTAAGGCTTGCGCCCTTTTTTCCCAGATTTTTTGCGCCCTTTCAGTTTTCATATCGGGCCATGGCCCACTCTGGCCCTATCGTGCGCACGCCTATGGTTATACTTTTACTTACATCAAAAGCACAGAAAAAAAACTTGAATACACGAATTTGAAAATCGTACTATACTCTTTAATGAGCTTCGTTATAAACAGAGGATCAAGAATCTTCCTGTTTTTAAATGAATATGTATTTATATTAAAAGCAGAACTCCAATATTTTCAATTTAAAGGGAGACGCTGAATAACGTGGAAACTGAATAACGTGCATCCTGATTTACGTGGAAAATGACAGCGACTTGAATAACGTGGATACTGAATAGCGTGGAAACTGAATAACGTGGAAACTGAATAGCGTGGAAACTCAATAACGTGTAAACTGAATAGCGTGGAAACTGATTAGCGTGGAAACTGAATAACGTAGAAATTTTTCCCCTTGTCGTTGCTAAAAGTCGCCACTGACTGAATTTTAAAGGCGTCGTTTTCCATTTAAACAAGTTGGGCGATATCGTGCAAATTGTTTCACTTGCTGAATTATTTAGTGAAAAATGTATTATTGCTTTTTCTCTTTTCTCGAAATTATTTTTATTTGATAATTACAGGGCCTATTTCTGCATTAGGCTAGAATGGCGATATAAACCCGGGGCGGTAGTCGCTTTATGGGGGCTGTTGTTTCAATATTGCACCGAAAAGACTTACGATTTTGTATAAATAAAAGGGTAACAGATTTTTTGGCGGCAAAAGTATAAAGACGGCCCTGACTATAGTTTTTAAACAAAAATAAATAAATTTTATAAAATAGTAAGATTAAATACAACGAAAAATTCTAAAAAAAGGTTAATTAACAAAAAAATATAAATTTAATATTATTATTACATTAATTGTCTAAGAACGAGTGGCACTATCTTTAGAAAAATGAATTTTATACTAGAAATGAAGTTTATGAGTGAACTGGTGGAACAATATTTATCAAAGGAAATTGCGTTATAGCCAATTAGGTTTCAAAATTCACTATACGAGGTAAACTTTATGTAGTAGCAGATTTTTTTAATGAAATTTAAAGAATTATAGTAAAATTTCATTTGGAAAATCCGTGACTTGAGTTATGGTCAGCAAGTGAGCGGGAGTGGTCAGCGAATGAGCGAAGAGATCTGCGAATAACCGGAAGTGGCCTGCGCATGTGTTTGGAAAATCATTTTGCATCTTACCAAAAGTCAAACGCAAGATAACCTCACTGTTTTACCAAATAAATGTGGTCTTTCTCTCGACAATATATAATTTAAAAAACAGATACTAAATTACTTAAACAAAAAAAAACAGTCTCACAATCATTAAAATAATATTTTATTTTATAAATCTGATCAGGAATTTGAGAAAAGTTCGAGGTCGAAAGTTATAGCGTCGTGGCTCGACGGAAACGGTGGGCGGAGAAGGCGGCAGGACGGAAATAGCTGGCGGTGGCTGGACGGGAACGGTTGGCGGCGGTTTCGGTGGACGGAAATAGCTGGCGGTGGCTGGACGGGAACGGTTGGCGGTGGCTGGACGGGAACGATTTGCGGCGGTTTCGGAGGACGGAAATGGCTGGCGGCGGTTTCGGTAGACGGAAATGGCTGGCGGCGGTGCAGGCTGGACGGGAACAGTTGGCGGTGGCGGCGGCTGTACGGCAACGGCGGCCGGCAGCTGTGACTTGACGGAACCGCTGGCGGTGAATGCGGCTGGCGGCGGTTGCAGCTGGATGGGAGCGGCTGGCGGCATCAGAACTCGTTGTAGAAGCGACTTATTAGACTCGGAGTCGGACTCGTTCTCCCTCCCAGATAATATTTTATATTATAAATCTGATCAGGAATTTGAGAAAAGTTCGGGGTCGGAAGTTATAGCGTCGTGGCTGGACGGGACCGGCTGGTGGCGGTGGCGGCAGGACGGAAATGGCTGGCGTCGTAAAGAAAGGGACGTACGATGGCGACAGAAATCGTTGTAATTATTTTTTGATTTCTTGTATACTTTTGGTAATAGTGTTTATATCATAGATAAAAATTAGCCCACTTTGTTTAAAAGTATTTAAAATTAAAATTAACTTTTATTCTAAATAAATTTCGAGCGATACATAAGAATTAAATATAATTTATAAAGATCATAGATTTAGTGCTTCCCTAGCTTTTTAAGACCAAGTAGTAATTATTTTGAGAGTTTTAATTGTCACTTTGTGTAATTTATTTATAATGAACTATTGCCAATTTTACCATTTCCAAAAAACAAAAAAAACTGAAGATGGACCTAATAGTCATCCAGGGAAGTTAACGGTGGGAAGGTGTGCAGTGTCGAAGAGGCATTACCCCGTTGAACCGCGACGGCGAAGCGCTGGATTAAGTAGGAAACTGAGTGACGGATCGAATCCTACGACCTATAGCGTTGGTCAGATCCAAACCGAAGGAGCCAAGAGTTTCGATGGCCACTGCTTTAAACATATAGTGTTACTCAAGCGCCGAGTATATGGATCTCTTCTTCGTTTCAGCCTGGGTAGCGGCCCAGAAAGGGGCTGTTGACAAATTAAGATTTTCACTGATTTAGATGAAGTCAGTTATAAAATTATCTTATTATTCATTAATTCTTTAAGAATATGTATTGGTAATTTATATTCCCTTTTATAACATATCCAAAACGAATTGAATTTAATAAAACTTCGGCACGGTAAGTCAAAAAACTCTACAACATCTAAGTGCTGAATGTATGAAGTATTTTGAAGAAGGAAAACTTCAAATAGAAACGTTTGCCCGAGAAAAGAAATTGTAAAAAAATTAAGGCCGGAGAAACCGAGAGATAAAGTTTTGAAGAAAACTGTCAAATCTGAGGGGCAGGTCACTTCCTGGATTAATGACGCACCCCTCGAAAGATTTAATCACTGTTGATTAAATAACGTTTAATCTTGATTAGAATGTTTTAATCTGATTTAATCATGTTTAGAATGTTTAAATATGTATTAATCATGAGAAAATGAAAAAATCTGATTAAAATAATTTAATCCCGATTGAAACGATTTGATAATGATTAGTATGATTAAATCGCGATTAGAAATTTGAAGGAGAATCAGAATGATTATATTGGTGAATGGAATGATTTTAATTGTGCGTGATTAGAACGAGCGGATTAGAATAATGTTACATGAAAAAGTAGTTTCCATTACAATGTTACCTTAATAACTAAGCTGTGATAACTCGTGAAACTAAGCTGTGACAACTTGTTACAAAGCTGTGGTGTTTTCGGATGTTTTAAAAAAAATGCGATAAGTTAATTTTTTATCATTTCAATCAAATACATTTACGATAGAACCACCAATATTAAAAATTAATATTAAGTTATCGTACTTTAGTTTTAATTTTAATTATAAAATCTCGATTCGATCTGGTTTAATGATTTAATCCGGATTAAAAATTAAATCCTGATGATTAAATCTTGTTTAAATTATGATTAGATTGATTAAATAGAGAGAAGGATTACCGTTCCGCAAATGAGATAATCAATCTGATATCTTATCTAATTTGCTGAACGGTAATCGCCAAGATTCTCTCTCTGCTCCTCCTTCCCCTTTTTTCCTCTCCCCATTCGCCGAAATATAATCGTCAAGATTTTTCCTTGCGCAGATTTCTGGAGGATGGAATTTACCCTTCTCTACATATCTCATTTGCGGAACGGTAATCGCCAAGATTATCTCTCTGCTCCTTCTTCCCCTTTTTTCCTCTCCCCATTCGCCGAAATATAATCGCCAAGATTTTTCCTCGCGCAGATTTCTGGAGGATGGAATTTACCCCTCTCTACATATCTCATTTGCGGAACGGTAACAGCCAAGAATTTCTCTCTGCCTACTTCCCCCTTTTTCCTCTCCCCATTCGCCGAAATATAATCGCCAAGATTTTTCTGCTTTTCCTCAACCCATTCGCTGGAATATAATCGCCAAGATTATCTCTCTGCTTCCTTCCCCCTTTTCCTCCCCCCATTCGCTGGAATATAATCGCCAAGATTCTCCCCCTCCCCAATCGCCGGAATATAATCGTGAAGATTTCAGGAGGATGGAATTTACCCCCTCTCTACTCTAACCCCCTCCCTCGTTAACCATAATTTCCACTATCGCTTCCGAACCCCTTAATTTCTAATCTCTAGGCAATAAAAACAAGAAATATACATTTCCAATTTTATTTTACTTTTAATTACATGATTGCGTAAAACAGGTTCTTATATTAGACCGACAATATAAATAACGCGTTTAAATCGTATTTTATCAATATACCCATTCGCTATAAATCTCAGCAGTTTGCCAGAATTAGTTTTACCTCACCGAAATACTTCATGTACCCAAAACTGGACCGCAAATTGTTTCTTTTTAGGGGAACCTCTATGGGAGTTTAACATTACATTAAAGCTAAAAGGTCCAGTTTGGGGTACTTTTGGTCAGAAATGGGGTACATAGGGCCGAAAATGGTGACTTTGTTCGTTTATAGGGTACATTTGGTCCATTTTGGTTCATTTTTGGGTACATCAGAAATGCAGTTGGAAAAGCGAAGAGCCGTAATTATTTCCACCCATCACCGAATTTAAAGTTCTAACTCACGTATTTGTAGTGTCTAACAGCAGTATCGTCTGACATACGAGGGACAGTCACAAACGTCGTCTTCTTCAGGTACAGGTGAGATGCATTTTTCAGCGACCGTTGGTGAATTATCTCTCGACGGACAGTTTGGAAAGCATCTGGCGTGTTCAAGTTCTGGTACGTCTCCTGATTTCCAGTGTTCTAAGATTCCATGGCATTTGTAACATCGTACTTCATCGCCCCGTTGAATATAGTAGAATCCAGCCTTCGCTAGTTGCTCCTTAGTGACGTGCGGATTTTTCCAGTGACGAAAGGTTTCAAGTCGATACGTTTCGATGTTCATACTGTAAAACTGATAGTTTCTATAAGCTATTGCCTACATTCTTAAGCCTAATTGCTTAAGCCTAAATTTCAATAAATTATGTTTTTCTATTTATTTTGGTTAGACTCTAAGAATATTTGGCTAGAATCTAAGTCTATTTACTTCAAATACGCTACATTTTCAATTTAAAAAAGCCTAATTTCCCTCTACAGTAAAATAATAAAGTCACTTACTTTTACGGAAATCCTTAAGCCTTTGCCTGAAAATAGAGTCGAGAGGGCGGCGTACGGAGCGCGAAAATCTACGTGTCTCTTCTCGAGGAGGTCCAGGATCTAAAAGAACGCTGTGTCGTATATCTAGAGATCAAATAACACTCGAAACTTCAAGTAAATCCTGATTTCTCATTGGCTGAATTGGCTGAAACCAATTGAAGTCACGGGAGATTGTAAAACATAACCAAAAATAGAGGTTACTGCTCATTGGTTGGCGATAAAAATCGTCACGTGTTAAACTAGGCAATTTAGAATAGCTGAAAATACATTGCGCTTACTTCGCCCAAATTTACTTCTGATACAACTTTGATAAAAATTAATCCTGTTTCGGGGCTCCCGCTAGAGGAAATCTTAGAGACTACTAACTCGGCAGAATACACTATTTTAGCAATTGCTGATATATACTGAAATGATTATCGTTGGATAGGAAATAAAAGAATCGTGCTACGTGTCTCTCCTCGAGGGGGTCCAGGAACTAAAAGAACGCTGGGTCGTATATCTAGAGATTAAATAACACTTGAGATAATTGAAACTTCAAGTCCTAAAAGTTATTTTAATCTCAGTACGGGCAAAGGGATATTTGGAATTACTATGTAAGAGTTATGAATCCGGCGTTTGTTATCAGATCCATGCTGCCAGGTGTATCTTTGTACAGGCCAGATGTCGCTAGATCCTTCAACGAATAAATATTTCACTGTATTCGGATCAAAATAAATTTATTTATTTTATTTTTATACAGATTTTTTTCATTTTTTTGCATTAATTTCAATTTTGGGAGTCGGTACCCGTTTCACCGAAGATGAAGATGCTTCGTTTTATTCAGCGTTGGGTGAATCGCCGTGTAAAAAACATCTAGCATTGCATTTACTTTTTCCTCCTCCTCGTCCGAGACCCCTAGTAAAGAAATCAAAATAATAAGCTAAACGATAATCCATACCTTCTATTAACTACCCAGCAAACACAAATCGTCCTTGGAACGTCCCAGCATGGTCCATAGCGCCCAGCTTGGTCCCGTCCAAAATTCGTCCTACGGGACGAATAACGGACGTCCCATTTTAGTCCTCGTAGAACCAATTTCGCGAAATCCGATATTCAGCCCAATCGACGTCGCATGGATCTCCACTATTCGTCCGAAATGTTTCGTCCATCAATGCTGTCTAGAGGTGCGTTTATCAGCAATTAATTTTAATTTTTTCACCTGTATTTCTATTTGAGCTGATAATGATTAATGAACCACAAAATATTAATTTTATTAAGAATATTATTATTTGAATTTACGAAATTATTTAACGTTAATTAAGGAAATTACGTGTTATATCAAAACTACTTAATTATTTAATTAATTTTATCTGTTCTTAATTTTTATATTTTTTTATATTATTATTTTCTTAATTTTTATTTCCATTATTTTCATTTGATGAATTATTTCTACAATCACAGCCAATTACTGCGAAAAAGCTGATCTAAGTTGGCCGAGCTAAAGTCCTTTTAAAATATCTGGTAGCCCAGTTTGTAGTTTCTTTTGTACGACGCCATTACTCGATAGTTTGGAATCGGTCACAATAAAGTCCATAATGCGTTTTACACAAACGTTAAAGATTATAGCATAGTAATCTCTAGTATTGCTGATAATATATCATAAGAGTAAGTATTTTATTAAAAAACTGTTTGATTTTTTCATGATTTTAACAGGAGTTTTTTAAAGTGTCTTTTACAGAGGTAGGAAGAAAATGTTTGATCAAAGTCTATACATTTTGGACCTGTACATGTTTCAATTTAACTTTTTAAGTTTATTATTCATAACTCTCACTGAACGGTTCGCCTAAAGCTTTATTTCATACTTTTATATTTTATATATTGAATTTGGAATTCCAAAAGTAAGATTTGCGTTGAATTCTCCGAATGTTAGGGAAGGTTCGCTGTTTTTAAAGTTCATTTTGGACCTGTACATGTTTCAATTTAACTTTTTAAGTTTATTATTCATTACTCTCACTGAGTGGTTCGCCTGTAGCTTTATTTTATACTGTGATAAATTATATAGTTAAATTGTAATTCCAAAAGTAAGATTTGCGTTGAATTCTCCGAATGTTAGGTAAGGTTCGCTGTTTTTAAAGTTCATTTTGGACCTGTACATGTTTCAATTTAACTTTTTAAGTTTATTATTCATTACTCTCACTGAACGGTTCACCTAAAGCTTAATTTTATACTGTGATAATTTATATAGTTAAATTGTAATTCCAAAAGTAAGATTTGCGTTGAATTCTCCGAAAGTTAGTAATGGTTAGCTGTTTTTAAAGATCATTTTGGACCTGTACATGTTTCAATTTAACTTTTTAAGTTTATTATTCATTACTCTCACTGAGTGGTTCGCCTAAAGCTTTATTTAATTTTGTTATATTTTGTTATATTTTGTTATATTTTGTATATTGAATTTGGAATTCCAAAAGTAAGATTTGCGTTGAATTCTCCGAATGTTAGGGAAGGTTCGCTGTTTTTAAAGATCATTTTGGACCTGTACATGTTTCAATTTAACTTTTTAAGTTTATTATTCATTACTCTCACTGAGTGGTTCGCCTAAAGCTTTATTTCATTTTGTTATATTTTGTTATATTTTGTATATTGAATTTGGAATTCCAAAAGTAAGATTTGCGTTGAATTCTCCGAATGTTAGGGAAGGTTCGCTGTTTTTAAAGTTCATTTTGGACCTGTACATGTTTCAATTTAACTTTTTAAGTTTATTATTCATTACTCTCACAGAGTGGTTCGCCTAAAGCTTTATTTTATACTGTGATATTTTATATAGTTAAATTGTAATTCCAAAATTAAGATTTGGATAGATATGAAAATTAAGCTTCGAGAAACAGTAATTTCTAGAGTACATTTTTCATCCGATAGTCTTAATTTTTTTTAAGGAATAGTATTAAATTTGGACGTCCTTTAACGTCCAACCGACGTCAACCCCGGATTTTGGGATGTCCTACGGACGAAGGCAAGATCCCAGTGTGACGTCTATCGGATGTCCATAGGTCGTGTTTGTGTTTGCTGGGTAGTTCAATTTAAAAATCTTCTCAATGACGACATGGGTAGCTAGATGGGCGTCGATGTAACCTTCGTCCTCTTGCAGGTTCAATTAACGTAAATACCAGTTTTTATATTTTCTTAACATTATTTCTAACGTTCTAAACGAAAATTGTTTTTCGGTTGGTATATTAGGCTTAAAAGAAAACCTGAGAACTGCTTTAGTTACAAGCATATCCACGTTATTTTCCATAGCTAGTATTTAGCCCTTAATCTTGCTCGTAATTACGAAGAATGTAAAAATATAGAATGATCGCTCCTATATTTATACCAAATCAGAAATCACTTGAAATAATAACTTCATTTGGTACTTAAAAACGGGGAGATGAAGGGAGAGGTGGGAGGAAGGGTTTTGGTAAATTATAAATTTTTATAATCAAATTTACCATAGCAAAAGTATATAAATAATACAAGAAGTGTACGAATTAGAATTTTCGCTCGCCAGGTTATTTCGTTTGATTTCCGTTTCGCACGGACTTAAATAACATGGTAACACGACTACAGCGAACCGAGAAAGCTAATTAATAAAATATTTTCTCTCTCTCTCTCTCTCTCTATCTCTCTCTCTCTCTCTCTCTCTCTCTCTCTCTCTCTCTCTCTCTCTCTCTCTCTCTCTCTCTCTCTCTCTCTCTCTCTCTCTCTCTCTCTCTCTCTCTCTCTCATCGAAAAAGCCCGCTTTCGCGCATGTCAAAGCAGGTTATTTATCAATGGGAGAGGAAAATTTTTCAAGAAATCAAGAAAGAAAGTAATTCGTCCAAGTAATTTTTCGTTTTCCATTTATCGTTTATTCTCAAAATTTATTTATTTATTATCTGCCCGTTATGAACTTTTTATATTTTAGTTTTCTTTATTTATCAATTTACTCTTTAAATGTGAGGGGTATTGGTACCCCTGAGACCAATACCCGCGCTCGTTTATTTATTTAAAATTCTAATCCTGATATTGTTTGTCTCCAAGAAACTAATGTTAAAACGGATTTTGGGGCGTCATACCTCTGGAAACACTGGTCGTATTCTTTCGAATACGCTTTTGCTTCTAAAAATGGTTCCGGTGTTTCCATCGGTGTGAAGCCCCAATTCCTCTCTTTTATTCGTGAAGTCAAAATTTATTTAAGTTATTTGGTTTATATTCGTTTTGAATTCACTCCTCAAAATTTCACTCACGTTTTCTCTGTTTACGTTCCGTCCAACGACGACCAAATCGCCGTTGATGTTTTACTTCACTTAAGCAATTTAATTGACAACTTACCTGCTGGGGAATCGATAATTTTATCTGGCGATTTTAATTGTACTTTAGATGAAGCCCTCGACCGTCGCGATTGCGTCGATCGACGCGTAGACGTCTCGCGGACTCTTCGTTCACTGGTCAATGGTAATGATTTGCAAGATGCGTTTAGAATTTTTCAGCCTAATACTCGTTCTTATACTTGGTCTTCCGTCCCTCAGCGTGGTCGTGTTTTTCGGGCACGCCTAGATCGTTTTTACGTTGACTCTGCAACCCCTGTTAGGGCATGTCTTCACGAAGTCTGCTCTTTCTCGGATCATTGTCCCGTTGTTTTACGTTTTGCACATCGTTTTTCCAAAGTTCAGTTGAGGCCGGCTTACTGGAAACTTGACGTTAAAGCCCTCGAAGACACTGAATTTGTAGCTGATGTTAAAGATTTTATTAAGAACTCGGTCAACGAACATGCCTCGAATACCACTGGCCGCTCTTGGTCTCAGTGGTGGTTTGAGGTTTTTAAACCCAATGTTCGTGCGGTTTGCAGAGATTTCTGTGCTTACCAACGTAATTTGGAGCGCTCTCGTCTGCGTGATTTGCAGCGTGAGGTCCACGCTCTAAATGTTCCTCATGGCCCTGATGCTAAGGAACTTCGTTCCCAATTGAACGTCTGCTTAAACAATCGTGCGAGGGACGCGCTCCTAAAGAGTCGCATGGCCCATGTCGCGAATGTTGATTCCCCCTCTGCTGAATTTTTCCGTTGGACCTCTCGCGTATCCTCTGCGAAGCCAATGGAGAATGTCTTGGACCCTAACGGAGATTTAGTCTCCGATCCTCCACGTGTTCGTGAAACTGTTATGAATTTTTACTCACTCCTGTACTCTAACCCAAATAATAATACTTCGGCCCCGTTCTCTTCTGCTTTACCGCCTTTTCTTAAAAATTTGCCTCAGCTTTCCCGGGATTCCTCCGCGTCTCTTCGAAATTCTTTTTCCTTTGATGAATTTTCCAGAGCCCTAAAGTCCATGTCAAGAGGTCGCTCCCCGGGCATAGATGGGCTTCCTACTGATTTCTTTTTGACGTTTTGGGATGACTTGGGACCAGCCTTGTTCCAAGTTTATCGTGAACTACTTAAAGACATGAAAAATTATCCATACCTGAACGCTTTCTCGAAGTCCGTGATGTGTCTTTTGCCAAACAAGGGTGACCCTCGCGATCTTCGCAATTGGCGACCTCTTTCTTTGACAAACGTCGACTACAAAATTTTTGCAAAAGTCCTGGCCCTCCGTCTTAACAATGTTCTAACTGATATTATTTCACCCTCCCAATCCTATTCTGTTCCGTCCCGTACGATTTTTGATAATTTGAACGTTCTGCGAGATCTCATTGATCTCTCTGACGCTAATGATGAACCCCTTGCTCTCGTTAACATAGACTTCGAGAAAGCGTTCGATTCCATTTACCACGACTATCTCTTCAAAGTTCTTTGCGCTTTCGGTTTCCCCCCTGAGTTCTGCGGCCCTCTCGCCATGCTTTATACCAATTCGTCTTTTCACATCAAAATTAACAACTCGCTGACCCCTTCTGTAAAATTTGACCGTGGCATTCGCCAGGGTTGTCCATTGTCGGGCGCTTTATTTTCTATTGCCATCGAACCACTCCTACGTCTTCTTGACTCCGAACTCACCCGACCTCACGAATTATCTTCTCACTGCCGACTAACTAACGGCACTTACGCTGATGACCTCACCGCCTTCATTCGTGACAACGCTGAATTCCAGGTTTTAAGGGCTAGCCTGGATTGCTTTTCCGTTAACTCTGGCGCTCGAGTCAACAATTTAAAATCTGTTGGTCTCTGGTGTGGTAGTTGGCGTGGCCGGATGGACTTCCCTCTTGGTTTTTGCTGGTCTTCTGAAGGCTGTAAATTCCTGGGTGTTCATCTCGGACACAGTCCATCTATAATTTTGAAAAACTGGACTGAACTTGAAGAATCTTTTCTGGGCGTTCTCGCTCGTTGGCGTCCCATCAAACCCCACTGTTCCCTGTACGGTCGCGTCAACATTGCCAACCAGTAAGCCGCCAGTGTCTTGTGGCACAAACTAAAAGTTCTGGATCCACCAGCTGATTTCGTCTCTCGTTGCCAATCCGCTCTCGAAGCTTTCGTCTGGGATAAGGTGCGCTGGGTGAATAGAGACCATTGTCTCCTCCCCAAGCAGGTTGGAGGGCTGGGCCTTGTCTCAATCTGTGACAAAATCCGTAGCTTTCGCGTTGCTAACGTCGCTAGTCTTCTAGAGACTGCTCCCATCCGTCCTAATCACATAACCGCCTCAACCTTCACGTATGGAATTTCTAGTTCTTTGCCTACTCATTTTCTGATAATCCGGGTATTACTGGCTCCGGAAAAACCCCATTTTTGGGTACTCTTTTCGACCGTTTTGCTCGCGATGGAGTTTCCTCAGTCATGGACCTCCTTGACCCTGCCTCCCTTTGGTGGCGTCGAAACCCCGATATAATGTCCTCTCCAGAATCCGTATCTCGTTTGACCGTAAAATCGTTCAGAGCCTTACAAAAAGGAGTCTTAGATGCCTTTCCCGGTGTATTCGATAAACTCGGTGTTCGAGATGGCCACGTTTTTGGAGAGTCTCCTTCTCCAACCATCTTACTCTACTTACCTGGTTCTCTTAACACGACTCTACGACTTGCGGGTATTAGCATCTCACGAGTCGCTTACTCGCATATCATTCGCCTCGCGGCTGAGTTCCCTAAACCGATTCACCCGCCTGACCTTGCGGAGCCTAAAACTTTGAAATTTTGGAGCGTTAACTCTGTCAGCCTCCTATCTGCTCGACATGAAAATGCCACCCAATGGCGTTTGCTACATAACACTCTTCCCGTTCCCACTCGATTACATCATTTTGATCCTGACACATATCCGACTCGTGACTGTCCCTTCTGTCCTGCAGTTGGAGACGTCCTGCATATTTTCTACAATTGCCCGATCTCTCTCTCTCTCTCTCTCTCTCTCTCTCTCTCTCTCTCTCTCTCTCTCTCTCTCTCTCTCTCTCTCTCTCTCTCTCTCTCTCTCTCTCTCTCTCTCTCTCTCTCTCTCTCTCTCTCTCTCTCTCTCTCTCTCTCTCTCTCTCTCTCTCTCTCTCTCTCTCTCTCTCTCTCTCTCTCTCTCTCTCTCTCTCTCTCTCTCTCTCTCTCTCTCTCTCTCTCTCTCTCTCTCTCTCTCTCTCTCTCTCTCTCTCTCTCTCTCTCTCTCTCTCTCTCTCTCTCTCTCTCTCTCTCTCTCTCTCTCTCTCTCTCTCTCTCTCTCTCTCTCTCTCTCTCTCTCTCTCTCTCTCTCTCTCTCTCTCTCTCTCTCTCTCTCTCTCTCTCTCTCTCTCTCTCTCTCTCTCTCTCTCTCTCTCTCTCTCTCTCTCTCTCTCTCTCTCTCTCTCTCTCTCTCTCTCTCTCTCTCTCTCTCTCTCTCTCTCTCTCTCTCTCTCTCTCTCTCTCTCTCTCTCTCTCTCTCTCTCTCTCTCTCTCTCTCTCTCTCTCTCTCTCTCTCTCTCTCTCTCTCTCTCTCTCTCTCTCTCTCTCTCTCTCTCTCTCTCTCTCTCTCTCTCTCTCTCTCTCTCTCTCTCTCTCTCTCTCTCTCTCTCTCTCTCTCTCTCTCTCTCTCTCTCTCTCTCTCTCTCTCTCTCTCTCTCTCTCTCTCTCTCTCTCTCTCTCTCTCTCTCTCTCTCTCTCTCTCTCTCTCTCTCTCTCTCTCTCTCTCTCTCTCTCTCTCTCTCTCTCTCTCTCTCTCTCTCTCTCTCTCTCTCTCTCTCTCTCTCTCTCTCTCTCTCTCTCTCTCTCTCTCTCTCTCTCTCTCTCTCTCTCTCTCTCTCTCTCTCTCTCTCTCTCTCTCTCTCTCTCTCTCTCTCTCTCTCTCTCTCTCTCTCTCTCTCTCTCTCTCTCTCTCTCTCTCTCTCTCTCTCTCTCTCTCTCTCTCTCTCTCTCTCTCTCTCTCTCTCTCTCTCTCTCTCTCTCTCTCTCTCTCTCTCTCTCTCTCTCTCTCTCTCTCTCTCTCTCTCTCTCTCTCTCTCTCTCTCTCTCTCTCTCTCTCTCTCTCTCTCTCTCTCTCTCTCTCTCTCTCTCTCTCTCTCTCTCTCTCTCTCTCTCTCTCTCTCTCTCTCTCTCTCTCTCTCTCTCTCTCTCTCTCTCTCTCTCTCTCTCTCTCTCTCTCTCTCTCTCTCTCTCTCTCTCTCTCTCTCTCTCTCTCTCTCTCTCTCTCTCTCTCTCTCTCTCTCTCTCTCTCTCTCTCTCTCTCTCTCTCTCTCTCTCTCTCTCTCTCTCTCTCTCTCTCTCTCTCTCTCTCTCTCTCTCTCTCTCTCTCTCTCTCTCTCTCTCTCTCTCTCTCTCTCTCTCTCTCTCTCTCTCTCTCTCTCTCTCTCTCTCTCTCTCTCTCTCTCTCTCTCTCTCTCTCTCTCTCTCTCTCTCTCTCTCTCTCTCTCTCTCTCTCTCTCTCTCTCTCTCTCTCTCTCTCTCTCTCTCTCTCTCTCTCTCTCTCTCTCTCTCTCTCTCTCTCTCTCTCTCTCTCTCTCTCTCTCTCTCTCTCTCTCTCTCTCTCTCTCTCTCTCTCTCTCTCTCTCTCTCTCTCTCTCTCTCTCTCTCTCTCTCTCTCTCTCTCTCTCTCTCTCTCTCTCTCTCTCTCTCTCTCTCTCTCTCTCTCTCTCTCTCTCTCTCTCTCTCTCTCTCTCTCTCTCTCTCTCTCTCTCTCTCGACGCTATTCAGTTTTCACGCTATTCAGTTTCAACGTAATTCAGGTTTTACTAACTTTTCCACGTAAATCAGGATGCACGTTATTCAGTTTCCACATTATTCAGTCGGTCCATTTAAAGCCTTAATTTGGAAACAGTAGAATTGTAGAAAAACATGCATTAAAATCAATAAAATATTTTTTTAGGTTCTTGCTAAATTGTTACAAATTATTATTATAATGATACCAAATAGTAAATACGATTCACCTAATATCGCAAAAAGGACGTTTATCTTTGCACTTAATTTAAAAACCCGAAATCCATCCATAACCACTTTACCAAATTTTGGGAGTCATGTACTATAACCTCACTTTACCTTAATATGGCAGCAATGAGGAAGAGAGAGGAGGCTTTATGAATAACCTTTTTACTCCGGGAACTTGATGCCAACTCCCACAGGTTAGGAGAGTAGGGCTGACAAAAAGGGGGATCAGCACCCGTCGGTTTTCCTGTCGTCTTACACGTACCCTATTTGGCGCCCTATTTTAGTGTTTAGGCGTACTCGGTGTAATTTAACAACGGCCACAATTTCAAGAAAAATAGAGGGAGCCAACAAGAGAACGCGCAGCCAGGCCGTGAGAGTTGACGGGTGCTGATCCCCTTTTTTGTCAGCCCCCACTCTAATACCCTGTGAGAGTTGGCATCAAGCTCCAGGGGTAAAAAGGTTATTCATAAAGAATCCTCTCTCTTCCTCCATGATGGCAGGGTGTGAAGATACATACGTTTTCGCCCTTTTCGAGGTAAATGACAACCTCCTGCTATTAAAAAATCCCGGAAATAGGCAAAACTGTCCTATGAATGTACTTACGGCTAGAACTCAACTTCAATTATGTTCTTAAATCTTTTTTTTCTAAATAATGATATTAAGATTCTACATTTCAAACGGTCTCAATATATTTTGAAACCGAAAAATATTTTATTTTACAAGGGGTTATGAGGATCTTATATCTCAGCGTCGTTATTTTAAAACCGTTTAGTTCTCAACGGTCATAACATTCGCGAAGCGATCAATTTTTTGTTTGAAAAGGTGTCTCTATAGGTCGTTATTTCTCGGCGTCACTTTCTTAGACTTATTGCGACTGATCATAAATTACCAAATTGCTTTTGTAAATTACAATTTAAAAAGAATATGAAGTGGTATTGTACCCTACTTCTGCATGACATCAGCCACCGAGGCTAGCGAACGCGCAACGTGGTCGAGGTGGTAATAAGCTTAGACTTGCGCTTCCTTCCCCCCCGACCGAGCTTCGCGTTCCCAACGAAATAATAAAGTATTTTCATTTTGTCATCATATTATCTTTTACTGAATATTGTTGTTTTTCAGTTGCAATGTTTCACAAAATATAAATAATTATAAATATACAGGGGACTTACTAAAACTATCAAGAGTCAATTTAAAAGCTTTTTTCCCTGGGAATTCGATATATTTAGATCGTTAAGCACGAGTACAAAGGTCATCTGAGCTTAATCTTAAACATTTTAAATTCGATAAGTAGTCATTGAACACTTATTTCTGATATTCTGGTTTTTGTTGCTAATTTACTTAGATTCCTATTCACCAATTTGCATCGGTTCAGAGCTACTTAATTGGGCATAAAATGCGATTCTCTAAGCCAAACGGATACTGAGAAAGATTTTAAATGACCTTTAGGACATGGTTCAAGGACATTGAGTTTTGTTTCATCAAATGACCCCCTGATAATGCTATGCGATCTGAAATTTTCGTAGGAAAAATAGCTTTCGAATTACTATGGTCATAAAATGGTCTGCTAGGTTTTCACGCTATTTTCTAAATATATCATAAAATAGGCTGCCATAGTACCCTACGTGTAAGCAGGGACAGCGGAAAATGCAGGGGGGAGCAAGGGTACATCTTACCCCCAATTAAAATAGCGCGGTGCACAGTATATATTTGTACTACCGAGAGATGTTATACACATATACAGGATGTTGCGGATAAGAGTACCGAAACTTTGTATATGCATTCTATGGGTCTGTATGAGTAAAAAATTACGTATACACATTGGTCCTAAAGTGCTTCGTTTCAGAGATATGGGCTCCCAAAAATGTACCCCAAAAAACCGGACACCGCCTTAAATCTGACAAACAATATCCTTCCTTGAACCAAATTGTTTTCATTAAACTATCAAATGTTTTTTTATCCGTGAGACGAGAAACTTTAATAACAAGTGGCAAAAGTTTCTCTAGAGGTAATCTATGGTTTCTTTAGAAATTGTTATGGATTTCTGTAGAAATGTGAAATTTATATCTTTAAAATTATAGAGGCTAAATCTATTACTTTTCTAGAAAGTTTCTATAGAAGTAATCTAGGGTTTTTTAGAAAGTGTATATGGAATTCTTTAGAAATTGGTAATTTATAATTTTATAATTATCTAGACTAAGTTTAATTTCAACATTTATATAAAACTTACATTCGTGCTATTCAGGTTTAACCAGCTGTAAATCTTGACTAAACTTAAAAGGCTTCGACAATAAGCTTGTAAAACTAGACATAAATCTTGTAGAAAAACTCGCCTGAGTATTTTAGCAAAATATAAGTTACCTCTGTGAAAACTATACACATAATTCTACAAAATACCATTGTACAGAACACATCTTAGAGCTTATAGAAATCTAAACAAGTTCATAAAATTTCTACTGAAATGGTTTTTATACGGCCTTTTTTTCGATTACAAAAACCAAAGTAAAGAGGTCATTTTCCGCCAATAGAAACACCAAGAAACAATGGAAAATGGAAGAATATTTGGAATCCCTGGATACAATATAATTGAAAAAGGAAGTCGGTTAAATGTTCCAAAAATTAATTTTTTACATTATTACAATTTTGACGAAATTGAGAAAATGGTTTATGAATCGCAGCTTTTACGAAAATATTAATTTTGAAGAGCTTTCATTCCTTAAAACTCTTTCTGAGACGCAAAGAGTCTTACACACGAACTTTTGTCACATTCCCGTACGAACTTAAAGAATAACCCATATTGGGGGCCAATCAATTTGTAGGTGCGTAATTCGTTTGAGTCAGACTTCGATTGGGCCGATCAAGAGGTTAGTTTAGATTTTGCGAGGTCACGTGGAAAGTCACTAAAATATGTTTTCGAATAAAGGGGATTTTTTCACGATTTGGGTCTTGAGAAACTGTGTAATATGATATGCAGTTTTAAAATGGGATTAAATTAAATGACCCACAAACAAGGTGAACTGTCAGTGGCGAAATTAAAGATGGGGAGGCAGGCATTTTTCTGGGGCTATATCAGTTGGTCCAATAATGATTACAGACGACCCGAGGTTCAAAGTTGGAGGATTGTTAGACCTAGATATAACATGAAACCCGTTAAAGGGAAAAGTTACGCTGGGCTTCCGTTTTGCCATGGCAACCAAAAATGTTTTTGACAACATAAAATAAGAAAAAGTCTATGTAAAATAACATGCGAAAATTACAAATTCTAAGGGTCCCCCCTTTGCAAAACTCCAATAATTAAAAAAAAAATTTTTAAAATTGTAAATTTTACATTTTTAGATTACTTTGGACAAATAGGGGGGAATAAAAACCATTTAGGGTGAGCTCGAGCTAATTTGAATAAATAGGTCGAAATTTTAGGTATAATACAAAATATTTGTAAAACTTATGCCGTGATAACTGCCATATATTTTCGCCGATAAATCTTAAAATTGCTACATTACATTATCTGAACGATAAATACAGATTTTTAGATATCGATAGAAAAACGACGCCATTTTTTAAAATGGCGGATACAAATATAAATCATGATGCAATAAGTTAGGTAATTTGTATCCAATTAACCTAAGATTTTCTACGTTACATTATCTACCCGAATGAATTCGTACTATAGTTTTTTATAGAAATCCGAAACCATTTTGGAAAATGGCGGATATCAATAAAACTCATCGTGCGATAAGTTCCGTAAATATTCGTCGATTAATCAGAAATTTTCTACGTTTCATTATCTGCCCGAGTTAATTAGACCTATGGGTTTTCCAATAATAATCCGACGCCATTTTGAAATATGGTGGATATAAATATACCTTATGATGCGATAACTGTCGATTTACGTGAAATTTTCTACATTACATTATCTGATCGAATTAATAAGCCCCTTACACTGTGATAGAAATATGACGCCATTTTACAAAATGGCAGATATCAATATCTCATAATGCGATAATAATTTCCCGAGTTACCAATTATTTCCCGAGTTACCAATAATTTCCCGAGTTACCAATAATTTCCCGAGTTACCAATAATTTCCAGAATTACCATTAGTTTCAAGAATTACTATTAGTTTCAATAATTACCAATAATTTCCAGAATAACAAAATATTTCCCAAATTACCAATTATTTCCCAAATAACTAATAATTTTCCAAATTACAAATTATTTCCCAAATTATTAATAATTTTCCAACTTACCCAAAATTTCCGGAATTACAACCATTTTGTGCTTTACCAATAATTTCCCGAATTACCAATAATTCCACAATGCCAATTGAACTAATTTAATAATATTTCAATTTACCCAAATTATGCCTAAATGCTATATTTAACCATAATTATTTTCTATTAATCCAATGATATAAGAACTTACCAATATTATTGGATTTTGCCGTAATGTATTAAAATTTACCCATTTTATATGAAGTTTCCTATAATTTTTTTTAACAATAACAATACAGAATTTATCGCACCAAGGGTTACATTGATGTGCGTTATTTTGAAAAACGGACTATTTCTCTCAAAAGAAATAGGACTAATTTACTCGGTCAGAAATAGAAAATTTCAGAATAGTTGACGAATAATTACGGAACTTCTCAGACATGCGCCATTTTGCAAAATGGCTTCGGAATTCTTTCAAAATAGAAAGGACATTTTAATTCGATCATTTAATGAAACAGAAAGATTTATCGTCGAATAATTACGGAACTTATATGACATCCGCCATTTTCCAAAATGGCCTCGAATTTTATTAAAATTAATAGGATTATCTGTAATAGGTAATGTAAAGTAGAAAATTTCAAGTAATTGGACAAATAATTTCGGCACATTATGAGATATTGATATCTGCCATTTTGTAAAATGGCGTCATATTTCTATCACAATGTAAGGGGCTTATTTATTCTGTCAGATAATTTAATGTAGAAAATTTCACGTAAATCGACAAATAATTTCGGCAGTTATCGCATCATAAGGCTTCGGATTATTATTGGAAAACCCATAGGTCTAATTAACTCGGGCAGATAATGAAACGTTGAAAATTTCTGATTAATCGACGAATATTTACGGAACTTATCGCAAGATGAGTTTTATTGATATCCGCCATTTTCCAAAATGGTGTCGGATTTCTATAAAAAACTATAGTACGAATTCATTCGGGTAGATAATGTAACGTAGAAAATCTTAGGTTAATCGGATACAAATTACCTAACTTATTGGACCATGATTTATATTTATATCCGCCATTTTATGAAATTGCGTCGTTTTTCTATCGAAATCTAAAAATCTGTATACATCGTTCAGATAATGTAATGTAGCAATTTTAAGTTTTACAAATATTTTGTATTATACCTAAAATTTCGGCCTATTTATTCAAATTAGCTCGAGCTCACCCTAAATGGTTTTTATTCCCCCCTATTTGTCCAAAGTAATCCAAAAATGTAAAATTTACAATTTTTTTAAAAATATTTTTTTTTAATTATTGGAGTTTTGCAAAGGGGGGACCCTTAGAATTTGTAATTTTCGCATGTTATTTTACATAGACTTTTTCTCATTTTATGTTGTCAAAAACATTTTTGGTTGCCATGGCAAAACGGAAGCCTAGCGTATTTTTTCCCTTTAACGGGTTTCATGTTACATCTAGGTCTAACAATCGTCCAACTTTGAACCAAATCGGTGAGAACCACCTCGGGTCGTCTCCTCGTAAGTGAGTGAGTGCAAGCCCGAGTTCCAATGACTTATAAACTTTGTTAACTAATTTGAATTCTATTGGCTAGTTGGGTAACGTACCGGTGTTAGAATCATAATAAAAAAAGCTATTTTAACCCAGATAAAAGATTAATAAATAATGATATACCGTTTTTTATAAATTTTTGACTAAGGCGCAATATTTCTAGTTGACTAAATCTTAAGTCACCAACTAGGAGCTAATACATTTGGTTTTGAACTTTGCGGTTGTTATAATAAAAAAATTATAATTGCCTTTTAGGTAACGGTAAAATAGTTACCTTAAAATATTGTCGTATTTGGACTGTGCATATGATTTGTCTTTTTTTCTTTTGCAAAATAAATAATAAAAATTAGTCACAAATTAAATAAATTAAATTAAATTTTGATTACACATAATAATCCAATGTTAAGTATACTCGTATTTTAAATTTAAAATTAGCCCGTGTAAAACGAGACAAAAACAACCACAAGGTCTAACTTTTAATTTGTTATTTAAAAATTAGTCTGTATTTAGTTTGACCCAGTCTTTGATACATCGGGTCAAGCCAAGGGCGTATCCAGTATTTTTTTCAGGGGTGGTTTTGAGGGAAAATTTCAAGGGGGGTGCTGACGGAATTTTCACTGATTTTTATTAGGCACCCTCCCCCGGTTTTCCGCATTTCGGGGAGGGGTTTTGAACCCCCAAACCCCCTTAAATACGCCCTTGATTTGTTAAGGACCACCTTTGACTTTACCTTCCGATTTCGAAGTTGGAATCAGTGAGATTATATTACCCCAACGAGGGATAATATTACAGAAAAAACAGGTTATTTTTAGCCTTTCCCCAAGGACGCTATAATTTGAGAAGGATAGGAAGTGATGGCACTTTCGCGCCGGGAAGAAAACACGTGACTGCACAGTAGCTCCTTCCAAAAATTACCAGCCAAGGTCAAATATCGCTACTGTGAAGGCGCCAAAGCCCATTTCGCCGTTGAACGATTTGGCCTTGGGGGTGAGTAAAGCATTAAAAGTGACGTCACTCTTTGGTAACACTCCACGCTCTTCCCGCCAGGCCGTTTATACAGGGGAACCTAGTCACTTCCTATCCTTCTAAAAATATAGAATCCTTGCCTTTCCACAACAACAGTTAAAAACGTCCAACTCTTTACGTACTGTAAAATTGAAGCGGAGATACAGCAGAATGGAAATATCCTACGATGCAGTGTCGTCCAAAAACTTATAGCCACGCTTAATGAAAGTTTAAAAGAATTCGGACTTGATAATGAAATTAAAATTGAACTGCACGCTAAGCCTAATGGATTGTGTTGTAATTTGACAACCACCGATAACTACCATATTAAAATTCCCAATGGACTAGTGTTCGGCATTCGATTAATTTTTATCCATGAATAAAATAAGCTCGGCTATTTTTAAATAATATTTATTTAAATAACCAATAGTTGAATAAATATTGTAAAATGTTTAAATAATCGAAAGTGAATAAGCCTATTATTTAAATAAAACAAACAATTATTTAAATAAATACCACTTTTATTCAAATAAATGCCACTTTTATTCAAATAAATGCTTGGTTGAGTAAAAAATAATTATATAAGTTAAAATGATATTCTTTTTACCAACGTTTTTTAAATAAATCTGAATATTTGTGGATAATGAATAAACAATTCCGAATACTACGATGGGCCAATCAAGGAACTTCTTGATTTTGAACCTGACCTGATTTCATATAGGGTCATATTTTTGTAAGAAACCTTTTGCTGGTTATATTAAGTCATTGTCATTAAATAACTTTAATTACATTGAGATTAGAAGCGATAATGTGCAGACGCCGCGTTTAGAGTCGAATCTCGAATCGATTATCAAATACCGACCGGTGCTTACTCGAGTGTTCAAGATATTTTAGACGCTATAATATTGACCTTGGATGAGGAAATAAGGGATTATTTTAAATTAAGCATTAACCATAATGGATCCGTTCACATTGGAGCTGCGGGAGGTTTTGCGATTATATTTCATTCATCAGAAAAAGGTCAATGTGAAATGTTAGGCTTTACACGTTTAATTAATGTTAGCCAGAACAATGTATTAAAATTCAAATTTGATATACCCCCAATATGTAGGCGACAAGTTTGCTGCTTTGATGAAAATAATACCGCTAGCTGGGAATGATAAACCGTTTGAGAGATCTATCTATTTATGACAAAATTGATTACTATCCTCTTAGAACGAATAATACGGAAATAATTGAAATTGACATGAAAACGGATTTTGGTGAAACAAAAGCCTTTGTAAATGGTAAAAGTGTCGTCAGACTTAATTTGAGACCAAGTGGCCGAAACTGAAAGTTTTTACAAATACAATCGGGAGCAATAAGGAGGGGAGCCTTTTTTCGCTTGACCTGTATCTCAACGTCAAAGAGGCGTTGGCGGAATTTTTAAAAAGTGGATAAAATATATAACACTCATTATCAAACCCGTGACCAATGAGGCTATTCGAGTAGGAAAAAGATGGTGGCAAGATTTAAAACAAGGACATGACCCTAAAGAATCTTTAAAGAAAAATTTAAGAATTGCCGGTAGCAATTTATAACATAAAGCGTCTGATCGATTAACGATAAATCAGTCTGGCAGCGGCTGCCGTTAATGATGAACGGGTCCATAAGGAAACGGACCAAACCGTCCAAGTGGAAAGTCGCAAAAAGAACCATACTTGACTTTTTAAAATAACAATGGCGGTTTGCGAGGGAATGGTTAGTCAGTTGGATATTTGTCAACGCCCATTTCACAGGGTTTCGAAATCGACTTTTTAGTGACAAAACTATATATCAACTCAATAAAATAAATGTATATATAATTTAAATTGATGTTTTAAGTTGTATCCGAAAATATAGATTATATTTCGCTACCGGCCACCAGAGGGCCAAACGTTCCCTACATGGAATTCCACTGAATTTCTTCTTGTAAAGAGTGTATAGAATTATGTTATACATACATTTTAAGTTTGGTGAAATTAAGTGAAATTTCATGTAGGGAACGTTTGGCCAGATTGGCCCTCTGGTGGGCTGTAGCGAAAAATATTTTATATTTTCGGATACAACTTATAACAACAATTTAAAATATACATACATTTATTATATTGAGTTGATATTTAGTTTTGTCACTAAAAAGTCGATTTCGAAACACTGTGCATCGGTCAATACTAATGTGATTTCCACAACGGGAATAATTAAGATATTTACCAAAAACAATTTACCGGAGAATGGCTATCTTGAATTCTTTATTCCCGTGTCGAAAGATTTATATATGGATTTATAAAAAACTATGTTAAAATTGAAACTCAGACTTTTACATAACGACGGATCGAATGTTCTAGCCGCCGAAACCAGCTTGGCGCCAACGAATAATCTAATAGCTCGCTTTTTAGTCAATGCTATTGTTATCTCGGGGATACTTTTACCCAGACCGCAAATAACTGATACGTGTATAGTTCTTACATTGAAAAATTTGTCAATTATTGAGAAGTTGCAAAAAAGTCGCAACTTCCAAACGGCTTATTTTATATGGACATAAATACGAAACTGTTGGAAATGTGCTTGGCCGCGTTCAAGTCAGAGTACAATGGGGCCCTGAAGCGAACGTCGAGAACCAAAGAATCACAATCTTTTGAAATAATAGGGCCTTTGTCTGTTGATGTATGCACAATTAACAAGTTTATGTTTATTACCCCTAAGAGGGACAATCTCCAGGCGGATATAATTACCGCCATGATGTCTTTAAAGTTAAGGTGGAAGGACAGAGACTCGAGTTAGTGGAACTGCCACGAATTAGTGTAGTAAATTAATTTTGAGTTTATGATAATAATTTTCCTATCTAGGTAGAAACCTCTTTTGTTTTTGGATAATTCAGTATATTTACATTATAAACCATTGTTTCGTTAAATAATTATTTATCGGTTTCTTGTTTAAAAAATAATAAACAAATCTTACAGAAATTATTAATTGGTCTCTTCATTTAGTTGTTGTTTATTTAAAAAAATATCAGGAGAAAAATAAACGAATTAATATGTCTTCAAAGAGATTTGGTAAATTTTTTAAAGCATTATAGTTAATTAATTTATAGTATCTTCTAGATCCATTCAATTTTCGCGAAGGCTTCGGACATCTGAGCGTCTAGTTTATCTTCCCGGAGAGTGGTGAAAGCTGTGCTATGAAAATACGGCGAACTCCTCCCTCGGTGTAAACCGTTGCCTTGGAGTATCGTCCTTGAAGACTTATATACCATTTTACACCACGCCATGGAATATCTCCAAATCTTACGGAAGCCTGAGAGGGGAAGGCATTAATCATCTTCAAATCATCATCTTCACTTGGAAATATCTTTTATTTTGAAACGGGAGTTATAGTAACGTCGACATCAGGATGGAATTCATCATCTGGTGGAATAGGGTAACGGTTTTTTGGAATGGAGAGTCTTGGATGCTTTGTAAACCGTCGAATTACTTGCATACCGCCGAATATGGCAAAATATAAAACTTTGACATTAGGAAGGTTAAGATTTTTCAACTCGTTAGAGTTTGTTAACGCGTCCTTAGACTCCTTGGTTCTAGGTTTAAACGATTTTCCATTGCTTGTGGAGCATTTCAAGGACAATGCCGAAAGTTTGACCAGAAAGGGTGTTTATGGATGGAATCGTCACTCCCTCCCAAGGAAGAATATTCCGATAGTCTTACCAATGAGTATATTTCTCAAGAGGACCATGACTACGCTCAATTAATCTGGGATAAATTTAACCTAAATAATCTGGAGGAATACCAAAATTTTGGTGCTAACTGATACGCTTCTGCTCGCTGATGTCTTCGAAAGCTTCAAGAGTCCCAGTATGCAATACTATAGTCTAAACCCTTGCTATATGTACAGTTCTCCCGGATTAGCTTGGCAAGCGTGTCTTTGGATGACTAGTGTGAAGCTAGAGCTCTAGACTGATGTCGATCAATATCTTTTCATTGAGGACGGCATTAGAGGGTAATTTATATGATTTCTTTGCGCTACGCTGAAGCTTATAATAGAAAATTATGATTCGTCAAAACCAAGCTCTTATCCAATGTGTTTCGACGCTAATAATCTTTATGAATGGGCGACGAGTCAGCATATGCCTACAGATAGATTTCAGTGGATGAATGAAGAAGAAATAGCCTCGTTTGAGGTAATTAAAGTTGAGTATGTTAGTCCAGTAGGCTTTATTCTACAAGTTGATTTGGAGTACTCTCAGTAAATTCACGAACTGCATGATGAATACCCAATCGCTCCCATTGGAAAAGCTGTCCAACAGGAAAGCTATCTACGTATCCTTCAAAGTAATTGCCGACCTCTGGGTGCAAAATTTATGTAGAACACCAACTTTAGAACAAGGAAGAACTATATTATCCGCTATAGAAATTTAAAATTATACTTATCGCTTGGTCTTCGCCTTACTAAAATACACAGAGGTTTTAAATTCAATCAAAGCCCATGGATTTAGAAGTACATATAATTCAATTATTAGCGTCGAAAAGAAGCAAAATATGAATTCAGCAAATCATTTTTCAAACTTATGAAAAACGCTTTCTTTGGTAAGTTGGTATTTGTTAAAAATAAATATATATAAATACCTTTAATTCTTAAAGACAAATTTATTTGTAGGAAAGTAGATGTTGTAAAGCTTCGTGGGGAGATGTTGTAAAGCTTCTTGAGGAGATGTTGTAAAGTCTCGTGGGGAGATGTTGTACAGTCTCGAAGGGAGATGTTGTAAAGTCTCCAGGGGAGATGTTGTAAAGTCTCGAGGGGAGATGTTGTAAAGTCTCGAGGGGAGATGTTTAAAGGTTCGTGGGGAGATGTTTAATGTCTCGTGGGGAGATGTTGTTCAGTCTCGAAGGGAGATGTTGTAAAGTCTCGAGGGGAGATGTTGTAAAGTCTCGAGAGGAGATGTGTAAAGTGTCGTGGCGAGATGTTTAATGTCTCGTGGGGAAATATTTTAATGTCTCGTGGGGAAACGCAAATTAAGAAATTCTGCATCCTTCGCTTTGATTACAATAGATTAAATCCCAATCGCGAAACCCTTTTCGATTTAATCGAAAATCAGTGGAATGTCAAAGTTCGGAGTGTCTATCATCCCAGGCTTTTTGAAAATATTATTTAAGCCAAAATGTTCAGATATAATCGGAAGTAAAATTACTTTTGATAAAATTTGTTTGGACAGTGGCGGACTGGGTTTAAAAATATTGGTTGGAAGGAGACAAGGGGCCCACTCTGTGACACATGTTATCTTATGTTTAAGAGGAAGGGGCATTGCATTAGGAGGCAATATGGCCCAATTGTCATTGGGCAAGCTGACACTCTAGCCAGTCCACCACTGTAATTGAACTTTATTTCCAAAATATATTTTGTTTATTAACAACCGGTAAAATTGGAAATTTTATTTATGACAATATTGAATCAAGGAAAAACTGAACAAATTTTAAACTATATAATGGCTGTTCACAAATTACGTAACGCAGAAAAAAACACTTTTTGGACTCCCCCCTCCCTCTCGTAACAAAAAGTAACAAATGGAAAGACCCCTCTTCTTAAATTACGTAACAAATATCGACCCCCCTTAAATTATTATAGTACGTAACAACTAATATGCTGGTAATAAAGTACAATAAGATCAGGTACTAACTTTTATTGTTTGTAACTTTCATTTGAAATTACAACTGTAACAACACTTTATACCCTTGGGTTTGCTAAGAGAAAATCCATAGCTACAACAGGTAGATTGCAATTACAGCCAGAAGTTCTTTGGACTTTCGCGCAGCTACTCGAACAGGTCTCGCACGTTTGGGGGCAACTTTTAAAAATTTGACTTTTTTATGAATTTGGAAGTGCTTCTTCAGTAAGGTAACCGATGCAAAGTATAGATAACAATATTTGCAAATTCGGTTGCTTAGAACATTTTAAATTGTAGCGCAAAAAAGTCGTACGGTAGAATTTTAAATCCCCTGGCTGACCTTGGAATAACGCCGTCAAGTTTTAGAGCCAAAATTGGATACAACGGAAGGAAACTCAATTAATCGTTCAACAGATTTGGACATTTTAGTCCTTCTTTTGTCTGAGCAATTGGTATTGGTGGAGGCAAAAATCTTGAAGGAAGCACCGTAAAAAGTGAGCTTCTGGTTTGACTGCAACAGACTTCGTTCGAGCACTTACAAATTTGGGTAAAATACTGATTAGTTCGCACTTGCTCAGCAACCCAGTCGTGTGTAATAATATAAATAGCAGTTGATTTAGATGAGCCAATACAGTTTCATAGTGGAAAAGCTCACGTTGTATTACATTTTAAACCCCGTAAAATAAACCTTTAATCATTCAGGACACACCCTCATTCTAGTTTCAGAGAGCGAACAGTTAACATCATGAGGACTGAATATTAACCCTCAAGAACTGATAATGAAAGTTACTATTAAAACCAGGTTGGTTTCGGTGGAATAACTGAGAGATAAGGGAGTGCGTATTCCGATCCGTGATTTTCCACCCCCTTCCACCCCCTTTGGAGGGCAAGCAGTCCCCCTTTCCCCCCATTTTTATACCGATAGCTGGGTGCCCCCCCCATTTTTGAACATTTTAGGTTGGTCAATAGGTCAAATAATTTACCGATAGTTGGTGGATCCCCCTTGAGCGTCCCTATTCGGTATGATGGTGGAATCATCTGACATGGTGTTATGCAAACAGGCAGAAGCTAGTAGCTATAAACCCAAGTAATTTGCCTACTTACCTATAGCGCAATAGGTCGATCCCTCATTATTTCTCAAACACTTGTAAAAACCTATCCGTCTTAGTGAATGTCCCCCTACGGCCTCTGTCAAACACTTTTATCCACGTGCGAGTGGAATCTTTGTTGGTGTTTTGCAATAAACCCAAGTAGTTCAATAGGTCGACCCTTTTGTGTATTTATTCACAACTATTTTCGCCGACTAACACTTTCCCCTTTTAACACTATTTTCAAACACTTTCACCACGTGCAAAGCTATCCGTCTTACGGAATACCGATCTGTGATTTTCCACCCCACCTTTAAGGGGTCAAACAATCCCCCCTTTCCCCCCATTTTTATACCGATAGCAGGGTGGCCCCTTATTTGGGAACATTTTCGGTAAGTCAATAGGTCAAATGGTGGATCCCCCTTTAGCGTCCCTATTCGGTAGGGGGGAATCATCTGACTAAGTGTTATGCAAACAGGCAGAAGCTAGTAGCTATAAACCCAAGTAATTTCCCTACTTACCTATAGGTCAATAGGTCGATCCCCTCTCATTATTTATCAAACACTTGTCAAAGCCTATCCGTCTAAGTGAATGTCCCCCTACGGTCTCCGTCAAACACCACGTGCGAGTGGAATCTTTGTTGGTGTATCTATTCACAACTATTTTCGCCGACAAACACTTTCCCCCCTGTAACATTATTTTCAAACACTTTCACCACGTGCAAAGCTATCCGTCTTACGGAATATCCTCCCTAAGGGCAAAAGGTAGCTAGTGAATTGCCCTTACCCCCGCGATAGCTAAAAATGTCGTTTTGGAAAAAGAGTCGATGTATTATAAAAACGGTTTATTTTTCTATGACATTCTAATAGAGGATGAAAAAAAAACGCTTAAAGGTAGAACAATTTATTTTTATTTCGCGCGAAATGGTTATAAAACGCGATTGTTTACACCTATGTTTTTTTTTCGCGTAGAAGGATGGTAGTCGTAAAAAGGGGGCAGTTATATAATCTAAAACTTTAAAAAAGACGCTTCAAATTGGGAGTATTGTTATGATATTTTTGGTACGAAAGTTTTGTCGAAAATGGTTATAAAAGTTTTCAAAAAGATGCCGATGTTTTTCACCTAGAATTTTAACCACCGGCAATACGATCTAAGACGCTTCAAGTTGTATTTTGTCCCCGATTTGTCCAATTTTTACATCAGGTGGGGATTCTTCGCGCTATAATGGTTATAAAAACGATTTTTCCTCCAAAAATGTTTTTGCGCGTAGAATTTTAAGGATGTGGGGACCCATAAACTAGGGGAATAGATCCTCTTAACTATTTCAGTTTAAACTACGAGGGATTCTCATAGGTTTTTTTTACATCCAAATGCCCCTACGTATGCGGTCCTTTGGACATAAAAACCCGGGGACTTGGTCCCTAAGACATCCCAACTCTGTTTTTTATCCAACCATGTCCACCAACACTAGAAAACCATCTCCGCTGTTCTCGGATGAGGACGTAGACATGTAAGTTTTTATCAATTTTTATAATATTAGCTTGGTGATCTATTCCAAAATTAAATGGTAACCACGTATGCGTAACAATTTCAATATATAAGATAATCGAGAATGGTAAAATAGTCTATATTTAAATTTAAAGTGCGAAAACTATATTTGTATATTCGATATCTATTTTAACGTATTAAAAGCAGTATTCATCTTTCTGACAAGAGTCTTACCCATCATACATACACCATCTAAACGGGAATCTATGTTTAACAATTGGATGAATTCGTGTTTACGAAAGGTTCTTTTAAACGTAACTTAGTACATTAATTGAGTATTTTGAAATATTTGAATATCGGAATTTTTTTGTTGTATTAAAAGTAGAGTTAAGATGTTTTATAGTATTTCTATGTATTTGCATATCTGAACTTGCGGTTCAATTTTGGGTACATGGACCACTTACACGCTAATGATATAAAAAAAAAGCTTAAAAATATTTCCATTTGAACGCGTCCCTCTTTTTAAACCCGCAAAGTACTGAACGATTTTATCTTATTGATTAAAATAGGTCTAACAATCATATCTATTAGTACAATTACAACATTTGAGAAAGACAATTTTCCCATAGTGAAAGTGGAATCCAAAATAAGAATCACTTCAATTTAAACGCACTTTAAATTCAAATATAGACTATTTTACCATTCTCGAGTATCCCTTTTTTTCATTAAAAGCTGAAGAAATATCAGAAACGACATCAGTGATCAATAAATTGTTTCCCAGTATGACAGACAATTTTTGATATTAAAGAGTCATTTTTAAGTAAGATTGTTTTCGGTTATTCTTTTTTAAAGCTTGCTTAGACATCACATTATTTTTATTTATAATTATTTAGTTGTAATGTTTAAGTTTGGTGATATTGTTTATTCTTTATTACTGGTGGCCTTCACTAGAAACTATTATAAGAATTATATATGAATTTATAACCACGCCTGTATTTACCACTAGTGAATGCAATATCTGTCGAAGAATTGAAGAAATACGGAATCACGTCATTATTAAGAACTGGTTACTACTTCTGTATATATTGTGACGGTTCAGTTTTTCATTTTCCAACTGACGGAGGGCTAGCATGGTACTGTGACGGATACTCAATCTGTTTGAAGTAGCGTAAAGCTGTTTATTTCCCATCTAAAAGAATTCTGACTATAAGAATTCCACCAGGTGTATTAAAAGCGTTACCTCGCTTATATTTGTGTTTAAATTGTGATATGTTAGGGACTAAGAGAGCAGCCAATTTGTCATATTGCGAAGTAACAGGTGGATGTTGTGTATTTCCAAAAATTAAAAAAAAATAATAGTATGTGTGTTTTCTAATATTTTTCCACCTATATTTGCGTATTGAAATCTATTTTGACGTATTGAACCTAGAGTCAGAGGTTTTAATAGTATTTTACTACCTATATTTACATTTTGGAAAGCTTTTTAAACGTATTGAACGTAAAGAGTATTTTGGATTATTTATGGTAATAAAAGAAAAATATTGAAGAAAATGAAAGATATTTTAATTTAAACATTTCTTAATTTCTTTATTACCTAAAAATATTTACAATATTTACAAATTTTTATATTGTTTAACTCCTTTCATTTTTAAAATTTTAATTGCTTGACTTAAATAAAGCGTGAAAAGTATTAGTTTCGAAATGATATTTACAAATCTTATCCACTCTAAAGTCCATTTTTCAGGTATTAGTAAGTATTTCACACAAACTAACTTCTAAGTTTGAAGAAAATATGAATTTAGTTCGTAAATAAAATCCTTTTATAATACTCTGAAGGACTCTTTATACGTTTTGAACTTGAATACAATTAAAAACAATAATCTAAGATACACTTTAAAGTTAAATTCCTTTAGAGTTTATCAGTAAAACCACTTACTTTAAGTATTCAAAGTCTTTATAAACATCATCATATTTAAAATATAGGTAAGTTGTTTTTATCGTATTTTTACCTCTCCGAGGGGACAAAGTCCCCTAGGAGGGGTTATACAATCACCGTGTCTGTCTGTCTGTCTGTTGGTCTGTCTGTGGGTCTGTCTGTCTGTTATGTTGTAGGTCGTGAATGTTGAGTTCGTGTTGTGATTGTGGTGGGTGTTGAGTTTGTGTTATGATTGTTGTGATTGTTGAGTCTGTTGTGTTTGTATGGGCGTTTTCTCTCCAACTTCTTCTTAATGACTTTGGGACGGACCGAGTTCTGAGTGTAATGCTAACTCTCAAGGTACAATGGCAGGGTTTCCACCAGTTGTACACGGTATTCGTATTAGTTTCAATTTGCGATTTTTTGGTGCCGGCTTGGAATCGAACCCGGGTCTGTCTCGTGCAAGAGATGTACTCTAAGAACTCAGCCACCCCTCAGCCACCAACGCTTGTTAATTAACGGTGTTTTTCTAACAAACAGCTTTCGTGAATGTCCTTTACAAAGTTATAATGTTAGGTTCTATAATTTATTCTACATCATTTTAAATATTTATAAATTATATTAATCTTATATTTAATTAAATATTTATAAATTATATTAATCTTAAATTTAATTACATATTTATAAATTATATTAATCTTATATTTAATTAAATATTTATAAATGATATTTATCTTATATTTAATTAAATATTTAAAGATTATATTAATCTTATATTTAATTAAATATATTAGTATTTTAATGGAAAATTTGATCGCAATCAGGAATTGAACTCGGGTCGCATTGTTACAATGCGGATAGTTCACCGCCGCACCATTCACTTCCTTAGGGAAAATATTCAAGTAAAGGAACAATTATGATTATGAACTAAACGGATTAATACAATATCTGTATATATTATTTATTGATAATTATTCAAAACTCCCGCGGAAACTATATCAAAGTAATAATATATCGCCACCGTGTGGAGAACTATCAATCAAACCGGGTAAAAAAAATATAATCTCTTCAATTTTTCGAACTTTAGTCAAATCTTGACGGGTCTAAAAAACGCCAAATAAACGTATATAAAGCCGTTGCCGTCAATAAAGAACATTTAGTCTTTCTTAGTTCTTGGCTGTCAGACGAATTACTACAGGACGGGGTCCCGGTGTCGGTCAAAAGTTATGAGGTAACTTTGCGGTTTAAATTAGTATGTTCAGTCTTCGGTCAAGAAAAGAGTTAAATTGTGTTTCGCGTTTGGAACGTGAGTGAATGGACTTGAGTGTATGGACATTGCGTGTTTAAGACTGAAAGTGTTAAAGTAATTGTGAACTAACTCAAGTCAGCTGTAAGATAACCTAATTATACCCTTGAAATTATCATCTCAACCTGTGAGGCTAATTAAGTAGATTGGAAGTGATAAGTAGCGAACTGCTCTCAGCTGTTAATTAAGATAAGAGTTTATAGTAAGGTAGTTTGAATTTAGTTAAAATTACTCAGTATAATTTATGATATTTACTTAAGTGTAAGTATGTTTTGGTTTATTTTTCAATCACGATGAACTAAGACATATCTAGTCTTAGACACTTGAGTACCAGATCTATACAATTACGTAGGAGGGATATATATTGTTGGGTTTTTGATGAAAGTTCAATCTAGAACGTTCCATAGACTGTTCTGAATAAAAATAAACATTTATAATTTTGCATAATTCTGGTTGCCATTTTATTTTCTAAACACTCACCCACATTAAAGTTCTGGAAATCCCGAATCAACTATTTTCGATATAACGGCGACGGGAAATTATAATCGTAAATTTATCGCGCGGCCTTAAGGAATATTCTTTTTACAAAATTTCGATAGACTATCGTTTAATTAAAATCGGCCCGATTCCGTTAAAATTATAAACCAAAAAGCGAATTAAAATTTGCTTTGTATTATATTCAACTGACAAACTTGTACTGTAAAAAGGGTTTAATTCAATTGTGCATTGTTATAGTACGTCTAACTCACTGTTGTAACTACTTCTGAATAAATTTAAATTGGTCGTTTCGTCTCAATTATTTTAATTATAATTAAAATTTTATACCGGGTGGGATAGAACTGGGATAACAATTTTAACAAATAACTCTAAATTGCGGAGATATATCTTTAAGGGTTATTTCGACAAATTAATACCACTAGGGACAATTCTTCCGAGGAGAGGTATGTTTTGGCTTGCCAACTTGTTATACCTATATTTACATATTGAAATTGTTACGCATACGTGGCTACCATTTAATTTGGAATATTTATAGTAATAAAAGGTAACTATTGTAGAAAATAAAAGATTTTTTAATTAAAACATTTCTTAATTTCTTTATTGCCTAAAAATATTTACAATATTTACGAATTTTTATATTGTTTAACTTCTTTCATTTTTAAAAATGTAATTGCTTGACTTAAATAAAGCGTGAAAATTATTAGTTTCGAAATGATGTTTACAAATCTTATTAAGTCTAAAGTTCATCTTTCACGTATTAGTAAGTATTTCATACAAACTAACTTCTAAGTCCATTCCTAAATAATGTAGCAGGTTTATAGTTAAAATCAAATAAATATACATATATGTTAAGATACAAATAATTTTTTTATGAACAGATTTTATACTTAGATTTATTAAGGTTTTCTAGGGATTGCTTCTATTTCAATGAAAAACTCTTGAGATGTGGTTTCAACATTGAACGAGTTCCCTCTTTTTATACCCGCAAAGTACTTAACGATTCTATCTTATTGATTAAAATAGACACTTAATGACTTTAAATGGGGTTTCAAATGAACTGCATTCTTCGTTTCTTTAACAGCTACTTCGAATATTCCATGACGTCACTTTTAAACAAAATCCATGTTTTAAATTTAAATTAACCGCGCCCCAATCCACGCACGTGAAAACCGCGCCCCAGGTAATCCACGCACGCACGCGCTATCTCTCACCTAGGTGAAATTCTCGTGAGATAGGTTCAATTTTTAAACGCAACTTAGTAAATTAATTAAGTATTTTTAAATATTTGAATATCGGAATTATATTTTGTTGCATTAAAAGTAGAATTTAGATGTGTTTGTACTGTTTTTCTATGTATTTGAATATCTGAAATATATAATAGTATCTTTCCGACTATAATCGTGTATAAAAATTGTATTTTACCGTATTTAAAATAAAGGTAAGTGGTTTTTATCGTATTTTTATACTTATATTTACATATTGCTATCCGTCTTACGGATGTCCCCTCTAGGGGGCAAAAGGTAGCTAGTGAATTGCCCTTAGCCACGGCCGTAAAATACGCAGCGGGTGTCCTCCCTCGCTAGCTTAAAGTGTCGTTTTGAAAAAAAAAAGAGCCGAGTGTATTATAAAAACGGTTTATTTTTCTATGACATTCAAATTTACAGTACATTTTTTTCTAATAGAGGATGAAAAAACGCTTAAAGGTAAAACAATTTATTTTTAATATATTTATGGTTTGTAGAGACCATGACGAATAATTGGAAAAAGTATAAAATATGTTCATAATAAAATTATTTGTATCTTAACATATATGTATATTTTTTGATTTTAACTATAAACCTGCTACATTATTTAGGAATGGACTTAGAAGTTAGTTTGTATGAAATACTTACTAATAGCTGAAAGATGCACTTAAGAGTGGATAAGATTTGTAAATATCATTTCGAAACTAATATTTTTTACGTTTTATTTAAGTCAAGCAATTACATTTTATTTAATTTTGGAATAGATCACCAAGCTAAAAAAAATTGATAAAAACTTATATGTCTACGTCCTCATCCGAGAACAGCGGAGATGGATGTCTTAGGGACTAAGTCCCCGGGTTTTTATTCCCAAAGGACCCCCATATACACTTTGCACCCCCATACGTAGGGGCATTTGGATGTAAAAGAAAAACCTATGAGAATCCCTCGTAGTTTTAACTGAAATAGTTAAGAGGATCTATTCCCCTAGTTTTGGGTCCCCATATCCTTAAAATTCTACGCGCAAAAACATTTTTGGAGGAAACAATCGTTAGTTATAACCATTTTAGCGCGAAGAATCCCCACCTGATGTTAAAATTTGGACAAATCGGGGACAAAATACAATTTGAAGCGTCTTAGATCGTATAGCCGCTGGTTAAAATTCTAGGTGAACAACTCGTCATCTTTTTGAAAACTTTTATAACCATTTTCGACAAAACCTTTGTACCAAAAATGTCATCACAATACTCCCAATTTGAAGCGTCTTTTTTAAAGTTTTAGATTATATAACTGCCCCCTTTTTACGACTACCATCCTTCTACGCGAAAAAAACATCGGTGTAAATAATCGCTTTTTATAACCATTTCGGCGCGAAAAAATCACCATATTTTAACAATAACCGAACGTCCGATTTGACTCGTCATGTTAAATACCCGACAATTCAGGAGTCGCGCGTGGATCAAAGAATTATAAACCTAATTTGTGTCGGAGAAAATATTTGGGGGGTACCCTTCGCTTAGGGTTGACAAAAAAGGGGTCCGAGGCGGGCCGTAAAACATTTTCCCCCTAAGAAGAAAAAGACTGGGGCCACTTTTTCAATTTATTCGCCATGGTCTCTACAAGCCCTAAATATATTAAAAAGAAATTGTTTTACCTTTAAGTGTTTTTTTTTTCATCCTAAATTAGAAAAAAAAATGTACTGTAAATTTGAATGTCATAGAAAAATAAACCGTTTTTATAATACATTCGAATCTTTTTCCAAAACAAAACCCTTTTAGCTATCGCGGGGGTATGGGCAATTCACTAGCTACCTTTTGCCATTGGGGGGATATTCCATAAGACGGATAGCTTTGCACGTGGTGAAAGTGTTTCAAAATGTTGTTACAGGGGGGAAAGTGTTTGTCGGTGAAAATAGTTGTGAATAGATACACCAAATGGTCGACCTATTGAACTACTTGGGTTTATTGCATAACACCAACAAAGATTCCACTCGCACGTGGTATTTGATAGAGACTATAGGGGGACATTCACTAAGACGGATAGGTTTTGACAAGTGTTTGAGAAATAATGAGGGATCAACCTATTGCCCTATAGGTATTTAGGCAAATTACTTGGGTTTATAGCTACTAGCTTCTGCCTGTTTGCATAACACCATGTCAGATGATTCCACCCCCCTACCGAATAGGGACGCTAAAGGGGAATCCACCAACTATCGGTATATCATTTGAACTATTAACCTACCGAAAATGTTCACAAATGGGGGGCACCCAGCTATCGGTTAAAAAAGGGGGGAAGAGGGGACAGCTTTCCTCCAAATGGGGTGGTTGGGGTGGAAAATCACGGTTGGTATACGCACTCCCTTATCTCTTACCTGTATATAGAGGTTTAGCTGTGCAAAGAGGACATGGACCAGGAAATATATTATCTTCAGCGTTTAGATTCACGGTACCTTTACTGAATAAAGGCGCTTCTTACTTGGGAAAATTTTTTTAAGTACCTAAGCGAAAGTAGCGACCGATGTTGTTAGTGGAGTTCCAAATAAAATATTGCTTAAATCGCATTCTATTAACGCTGGAAGGGAAACTTTAGCTTCAGCAGCTGATTAAGCCATGAGACTAACATTTTCAGCTACGGATCATATGAAAGGAATGACGGGTTTCGGAAATAAAAGGAAAATAACTTAGTTGAAAAGCGCCATTTCAACAGCAGGCAGGATAGCGAAAGGACGGTTCCCTAAACCTTCCGATATATTCTCATAATGTCCCTTTTACACCCGCACTAGGTTGAATGTATAAATTCCGAGCTAGACTTGTTTCAAGTACCTATGACACAATCTTCGATTATTGGTGGAGAATGGGTTGAGTATAATCCAATATCAAATATAGTTGATAATGCATCAATTACATTTTCTATCAACGGTAACTCTGAAACGTATATAGACCTTTCACAAACTTTGTTGCACGTTGGAGTTAAGGGAACTAAAGATAATGGTCAACTACCGCAACCCGCGGTTCCAGGTGTTGCGGATGGGGCCGCCGGAACTCCAGCCGACAATATCGCCCCCGATAATTTGTTTCTTAATTGGCTTTTTAGCGACGTCCACGTATTTCTTAATGAAAGATCAGTAACACCTTCCAGTCAAAATTCCGCTTGTAAAAGTATGATACAAACTTTATTAACGTTCGGAGATTTTGCGAAAAAAAAGTTATTTAACGAGTTCATTTTTCTATCGGGATACACCTGGGAAGTTCGATTCATTTTTCGATAACGATGGTTTCTCTAAACGATCGAGTTTAGCGGAAAAAGGGGTGATTTGGTTGTTCACTCCGACGTAAAATGTTAAGTGAAAATTTTATCAGCTTCCCTTTATCTGAGGAAACCTAAAGTGATACCGTAACTACCACTCGCTCCAGCCAAGGCGCTACAATATGGAACCGCTAAATATCATGTAACTCGTTCGGAGTGCACCTCATTTTCTATACCCGCTGGTCTTATGATTAGTGTGCAAGATCATTTATTTACCGGACAAGCACCCAAGAAAGTTGTTATCGGGTTTGTGGAACAAAAAGCGTTTCTAGGAGATTTGAAAAAATCACCGTACAACTTTCAACATTTCGATTTATCAAGCATTGGATTGTACATTGACGGTAGCAGCGTCGCTCATAAGGCGTTATCTCTAAACTTTGAGGAAAATCAATATATTCAAGCGTATTGCAATCTTTTCATTCAAACTAATCAGTGGAACGTAGATGAAGGGTATCGGATAAGTCGGGCAGATTACCCTAACGGAAAATGTTTATTCGCGTACAATTTAACCTCGGATCTTAATAACAACTTTAATCACTTGCATCTTGTAAAAAACCGTAACCTGAGATTAGAATTAAAATTTGCAAAACCATTACCGGAGACGATTTCCATTCTAGTTTACGCTAAGTTTCAAAATTTTATTGAAATCGATAAAAATCGAACCGTGATTTTCGATTACAGTAAGTAATGGATTCGCTACAGATAACTAAAATTCTTGAAAAACGTTTAAGTACTTAAAGTATATTTCGAGGCGTGTTCGCGGCTGACAAACTACCTAAATTTGTAATTATATTCCCTTCTCTATTTATTGTAAATACCGATACGCGTGTTAGACCTGGAGAACACTGGGTTCTAATATATTTTTCTAAACATAAAAATAGTGAATTCATTGATTCCTTTGGAAACCCGCCTGATTATTTTAAATTTAATGACTTTATTGAACGAAACAGTAAAACTGTTACTTTTAATTCTAATCAATTACAGAGTAATTCTAGTAATACGTGTGGAGCATTCTGTATCTATTGTGCTATAAACAGGTGTAAAGGAATAAAAATTTATAACATTGTGTCGAGGTTTAAGAAAGATAAAAATGTAAACGATAAAATGATTAAAGAGTTTATGTGCAAAATGTATTCAATAAAATAATTTTTTACAATTTATAGCAATAGCAGTTTTTATATATATACAGAAATACAAGCATTCATTATCATTTTTCAATATCTTTATGACCGTGCGCTAAGGTACGAACCCCGCAGGGTAGAATTTATCTCTTATCATCATTTGGTGATAAACAAAGTTTCCTAGAATTTAAAGTAAATATCTCATACTTGAAACTAGCTATACGCATCATCTCAGCTGACATGGTTTCTTGATTAAAAAGACAACGATCATAGTCTTCGTGGCGGATGACGTTTCTAATAACGTTCATGGCAACGCCCTTACAAACCTTTTTATGGTTTAAAGATTTCCCCAATCGCAACTCCTTTTATATCTCTTCAGCGGTCTTAGACTCCCCATACAATTTAATAGAGTAAACTTTGGACGAAGTTCTACAAAGCTTTGAATTAACTATGAATTTGTTTCGTCTTTAAAATAACCGAGAGCTTTTTTATTCTCATTAGAATGAAGGAAATGCGAAGGTGGATAATCAGAGAAGTCAAAGCGGTTTTTATGAACTTCAAAGTCTTTATAAACATTATCCGTCTTAATGTTGTTGTTGTTCGTTAAACTGTCTGTAAATATTTTATATATTAGTACTATTTAAATAAAAAATTCATATTAAATTAAATTACCAGTGTCTGTAAATAATAGTGATGCTTTGTTCCCGTACGTATTTTTTATGAATCCGTAATGGAACCGATACATGAGCTCCTTGGATCAATCTAGAATGGTGAATCCGGTAAATATAGAATTAAATGAAGTAAGGGAAAAAACAGCAATAAATAATTTAAATTGATTTACCCGAAACAGAGTTAACCATAAGTTTCCAGAAATTCTTTTCAAATGAGCTCTTGGATAATTTCCTATGTTCTGTGTTGAATCTAACATATTTTTCCTACCATTTTCCTTGAGTGAAGGTTAGAGCTCGATGAACCTTGGTTATTTTCAAACCTAATTCTACATAATAATATAAATTACGGTAATGTACTATGTATTTCTCTTTATTATTTAAATTAGGAAGAAGTTTTGGTAGATATTGATTCTCCTTAACATTTAATTTTCCTAAGAGATCTTTGGAGTACGGAGATAGCATATCATGTGTAATAACTTTAGATTCCGCCGCTACTGGGAGATCGTTATGTAAGTCATGCAACTCTGGAGGATATTGAAGATCCACCTGCAAAGGAAACAATTCTTTAAAAATATAATTCAATAATTATAACACTTGTTATTTACCTCTAAAATGTATCCGTTTTCAACGTTATTGGGAATACTCAAAATATTTTCACAGAGTGTTTGCAAATCATCCTCCTGAACCCACTGGAAGTCGCCTAGCGGTAGTGGGTCACACATAACAGCACCGTACAAATTATTCGCATCTTCAATTAAGTTAAATAAAGTTTATTAAAATAATTGAAATTGAAAAAATAAAAAACAATTAAAAAAATTATTTAAAAAAATGTAAATTACCTAAATAGCATATATAACTGCTCTCTTTAGACGAATCATATGTGTCGGACATATATTTGTTATTCGCTTCAGAAAAACGAGTTGAGAACATTGAAACACCGCCTCGAATACCTAAAAAATCAATGTAAATACAATAAAATTTAAAATATCAAAAGCGTTACCCGTTTTAATAAATAAGTGTTGATCTATATCAAGTATGAGATCGAGGCGAACATCAGTTATCTTCAAAGCTGCTTGCCAGGCTAAACCTGGTTCGGTGTAAGCGTGATCGGGATCTAATTTATAATGCGTTATAGATAATGTTCTAAAATTTTAAAAACGTCGGCTAAGAGCAACGCATCGCTTTTCACATAGAGGTCGTTGTATTCCCCTACGAAAACCGAGGTTAAGAGAATTGAAATATTTATACTATAGTAATTTTACCTAATGTTTGAATATTAAACGCTGTCGAAACATTTTGGGCGTGTAAATAATCAGATTCTAAAATATTTTTATTTTTCAATGAACTGAAAAACGCTTCTCTAGAAGGCAGCATCGTCTCGTGAAATTTCTTTTCATCGTCCATATACTCGTACGGGTAGACCCCCTTCCTCAGGAGGAGTTGAACTTTATCACTTTCTAAATATTTCTTAACAATCTGAAGTTTACTGGCTCCTTCCATTACGAGATTAGATACTAGAGCATCGAGGCTATCACTTAGAAATCGATAAGAGTCTAAAAACCGAAATCTCCCTAAAAATAATAATAAAATTAATGTTAAGGCTAAACTCATAATTAAATATATTTTACATAGTTTCAGCGAAATATAATTTTCACTAGTGGAAGGAATACAGTCAAGTGTCTGTTCCTTAAAATGACCAATCTCCAGACATATAAGATGTAAATCGTGTCTATGAAGATGAATTATTATTATTATTTTTATTATAATTATTATTATTATTACTATTCCTGGTTAATTAAATTAATAAATTTACCAGCTAAGGTTATGAAGGAAAATGGGAATAAATTCTGGAACTTTCTTTTGAAGATTACAGAGGTTATGCGCTGGCCCCCTATATTTGCCACTGAAATGACAATGATCTCGAACAGCGGGCACATTTCACTGATTTAGCTGCTTCTGACAAATCTAGCAAATCGTAGCAGCTTCAAACTGTTCCTCCTCCTCCGGGGTAATAATCATTGGTACATTTGTCTCAATGAGTTCCATCAACTCCGTCTCTAATTCCAGAATAGACTCCAGAAATCTTTGGGTTGCAACTTGTCCTCGACAGCAATTGGTTCGAACAGTCACACCTATAAGTATCCTATTGTAATATATCTGAAAGGAAATTTTACCAAATAACTTACCGTTAGGTCCAACAAGCACCCACGAATACGCTCAACTGCTATGCATGTTTACTTTGCTGGTATTTATATCAGGATCTAGATCACATCCTTGAACTCTCGGTAGGATTGCTTCAAAATCGGCGTAAAATACATACTGCACCTAATAATTTCATTTCATTAAGAGTTAAATTAAATAATTTTTATTTTTGCTTTTTCCGTCCACTCATATTTATCAAAATAAAGGGTCTGCTTCTTGGCAGGAAAAACTGTTTTTTTGACGCCGTGGGTGCATCACGTCGCTGTTCCTCGTTGTTTCCGCTGAATCGGTGAAGACCCATTCTAATACAGAAAATAATTAGTAGATTGCAAACTAATATATTGGAAACTAAATTACCTGCAAAAATAACTTGCGCTTCTGTTTTTTTGTTAGATGCTGTAACAGTTTTCCTAGGTCTCGTATAAGACAGTAATGTCTATTCCCATCGTCAATATCTTTAGTTTCATCGGTGATGTATAGTAAATCAACCTCCCTTTCCTTACCACACTTGTTAGCGCTTACGTAAAGGGGGAATATATCTCCCTAGAAGCCAAACACCGATATTGAGAAATTATTCATTAATTAAATTTTTTTAAGTTCCGTAGCGTTTAATTTGAAAGGAAAAGATATATCACTGTTATCAAGTTAATTTTCATAAGGTGTATATTTGGAAACACGATTAGAGTCTAGAGTTATTTAGCGACTTGCGGTAAAACAATCTAGAGAAGTCCTCAAGATGTTAGCAATTCTGGATGACAATGTGGGGTAGTAAGGGATAAAAACAATCGTCTGGTTTTTGTCAAACGTACTAGACTCAAACCGTTTGACAAAAACCAGACGATTGTTTGTATCCCTTACTACCCCACATTGTCATCCAGAATTGCTAACATCTTGAGGACTTCTCTAGATTGCTTTACCGCATTCAAACCTATTAATAAAATAGCAAGCTACCTAACTAGCTCAAAAGACCCTATAAAACCGGAGGATAAACCTGGGATTTATTCTATACAGTGTGGCTGCGGTAAGGAATACATAGGTCAGACAGAAAGAAGTTTAAAAAAACGTTCAAAAGAACATTTTGCCGATGTTAGACTAAAAAAGATTGAAACCTCTGCCCTAGCGGCGCATATTTGTAAAACCAACCACTCCATTAACCCAGATACCGTAAAGCTTATAAAAACTTGTAAAAATCGTATAGAACTAAATATTTATGAATCGTATTATATTAAAAAATCAACAGATAAAAATAATTGTTTAAATCGAGACCTAGGACCCGGAGTAGATTACATTAAAAATTGGAAAAATCTATTATTTTAAAAAATGACATATATTGTTTGTAAACCTAGCTTACAAATATAGAGACGTAACCAACAAACGGGTTAGACCCCTGATGACGGAGCGATGTTGCGGCCGAAACTAGTCGGGTTTTAAATATTTTATTTTTTAATAAACAATTCTTGTGCACTCTTAAAATATCGTTGTTTTTACTTATTGTATAATTTACGATTAGAGTTTTGAATCTTAGGAACTGGGTGAAGTTTAGCGAGAATGGACCAGAGAAAACATTTATCATCATTTTAGTTTCTAATATTAAGAATCGCACGACGTTGAGATAGTTTTTCAGGTAGTTCCATATACGATGACCCCACAACGGTTGGTAAGATGCTACATTTAATTCTACATACAGAACACGGTCAATTACCCAACCCGATCTTATCAAAAATATAATGTTTTAGTTCAAAATATAACTTACAAATTTTAGTACATACCTGTCGCTTCAAAGTTTTCCGCTGCTGACTGTATTGTTTCAATGCAGTCATTTAGCTGGTTTTCAATGACGTCGGGCGTCAATGTTGTTTGCATAGTGCTCCGGAAATAGGGTCGTACTTCTGCTCTTTGTTCCGCACCCCCTAAAGGTCTCATATAGGCTGATTTTACGAGTAAGAACCATTTAATTCCACGTTCACTAGCCAGTTATTCCATTATAAATTTACTGAAAGCGGCTCGGTAACGTCCGATAAACATCCCCGCATCAATATCATAGTCTTCGGCATTGTAACGGATAGATGCTAACGTATCATTCAAGGCCTGGGCCATACTTGGGGATGCTGGTGGTGTTTCATCAAATTTTGGTGAGGTGGGGACAGGTGATGGTGTTAGGTTGTTTGGTAAAGCTGATGTAGATGGCTGCGTACGGGTAGATTCCAGTTTAATGTCTTGAAGCAAACTAGTGATGGTGGACGGGTTGGTGATGGCGAGCGTTGCATTGGTGACGGTGTGCGAGACAGGTCCATGGGTTCGAAAGGGCCGGGTGCGTTCAAGTCATGAATTCGTTAATGGCTCTTAAAATGCTCTAATCTAGCAACATTCTTACCACATACTACACAGATAAACTTATGTCTATCACCGTGTACTTCTCTAACATGCCGATTTAAATTTGATTTTTAGAAAAACTTTTCGCGCACGTAGGACACGTATACTGAGCTTTAGGCATATTGAATAAAGCTACCACTAGGTAGGTACCATATAAGTGTATTCTTCGAGATAAGCGGAGATAAATTAACAAGATGGCCTGAACACAAACAAATCGTCGCGAGAAATATCAAAAATACATAGACTTTTCAACGCTTTTACCCCCATTTCACCCATAAATCCCGGATCCCGATCCCACGATCGATGCCACACCCTCACTTTCCTTTTACTGCCCTTAATTGCTCTTGTACAATTAATGTTTAAAATAAAAATTGAACGGTCGTTTCATAGTGGCCAACGCGAGAAGCGCATAAACTGCTGGATGTTCGTCTGCTAAGCAGACCCTTTTGTATCTTAAAATGACAAAGCGTCTGCTTAGCAGACTAAAGTCCAACAAATTATGAGCTTCTGACGCTGGCTGCTAAGTGACTCTATGAAAACTTAATACGCTAAATACGTTAATTACACGATATACAGGGTGTCTCAATTTGCTCGATCAGGCCTTTTTCTCAAAATGTATTTTTGCTAGGGTTTTGAAATTTCAGGGTTTATTTGTTAGGTATGGAAGGCTTTGGTTAATAAATTTCAGAAAAATCGAACACTTTTGTGCCGTTTTGGAAAATTTATTTTTTCACCGGTAGGTGTGACGCAAAATTTTTTAATAGAAAAGTTGTAGGGCATAGTCGAAAGTGTAAAAATAATTTTGGTTCGGTAGCAAAAGACCTATTTTCCACTGAGTTTGGAGGTCGGGGGAAAAACAAGTTGTACTAGCAGGCAATAGCCTTTACCGTAAACAATCGTACATAATCACAACTCGCATGTACATTTATTTTAGGGAACTTATGCTTTCAGCTATATTGTTAATAATCAGATCTGCAAAAAGTTATTGTTAGAGAAAATTATTACGTTCCACACCTAATTAGACAAACACCGCGTCTTCCATTTCGACGTGGTTACGAGTAAGATCATCAAACAAAGATTTGAAAACCAAAAATTACGCTTTTTTTTTCTTTTGTTGTTTTTTAAAGTGAAATATCAATTGTCCGAGTAGTATTTAAAGCGTTTACATTTCAAAGTTAAAACATTATCTCAGCCTGGCCGATTGTTGTCCAGTATGCCTCTTTACACTCGAGAACAGCGCGCTCATATGCTAGAATTATTTTACGGAGAAGGTCGTCGTAATGCTACTCTAGTAAGTCAGTTATTTAAACGAACATTTCCCAATTGTAGACCAAGTCATACGACGGTTCTTAGAGTGGTCCGCGACTTCGACAACTGGGGTAATATCAATCCGAGGTTTCGTGGTCGTAGTCTCCAGGACATCGACATGGAAAACACCATACTTGCCTACTTCGTCGCCTATCCTCAAGTGAGCGTCAGGACTGCCAGCTTTGACTTAGGGTTGGATCGAAACTACGTTTGGAGAGCACTCAAAATACACCATTTTCATCCATATCGAGCGACACTTCACCAAGGACTGCATGACAGTGATAGACAGCGCCGACTCGACTTCTGCAATTGGTTTTGCCTCATGGCTGACGCACAGCAGGATTTTCACGATCAACTACTGATGTCCGACGAATGTTCATTCGGAAGAGATGGGCCTTTCAACCGTCAAAACCAACATATGTGGGAGTACGAGAATCCACACTGGGGATTTCCTCACCGCCACCAAGTGCAGTTTCGCTTAAATGTGTGTGCTGGTCTGTTAGGTGACAGAATTATTGCCTCGTTCTTCCTGCCAAATCGTCTGAACGGTCAAAACTACTTGGAGTTCCTTCAAAATTAAATATCCAACGTGTTAGACGACATTCCTCTGGCCGAGTACAAATGCATCTGGTTCCAGCAGGATGGGGCGCCACCTCACCAATATCGTGACGTGGTTGCCTAACTTAACGACGTGTTTCCTGGAAGATGGATCGGAAGAACTGGTCCTGTTCGTTGGCCTGCAAGATCCCCTGCTCGACTTTTTTCTTTGGGAATTCGTAAAGGACTACGTATACCAAACACCTGTGACGAGCGTTGAAGATTTACGACAAAGAACCATCGAAGCATGTCGCCGGGTGACTCCAGAAATGGTTCGGGGAGCATTTCGCAATATGCAACATCGTGCATATTTGTGCATTGCATCAGAAGGTGGCATTTTTGAAAAGATTTTGTAGAAGTCATTAAAAACATTTGTCACTTGGGCTAATTATTATTTGTTTATTTTTTGAAATCTTATAACTGAAATGCATGTTACCTACAATTCGTTAAAGGCTATTGCCTGCTAGTAACACTTGTTTCCCGCCGACCTCCAAACTCAGTGAAAATTAGGTCTTTTTCAACCGAACCAAAATTATTTTTAATTACCGGTGAAAAAATAAATTTTCCAAAACGGCACAAAATCGTTCGATTTTTATGAAATTTTGTAACCGAAGCCTTCCATACCTAACAAAGAAACCCTGAAAATTTTCGAACCCAGTATAAATACATTTTGAGAAAAATGACCTGATCGAGCAAATTGAGACACAGTGTACCGGGAACCACTGTATTTTGGAAACCAATGGATTAAATAATAACTAAATGTGTACTGTTTAAATAAGGTATTTCTGCACATTTAGTTGACAGGCATTTATTTAGATGGCGCTATATTTTCTAAGCTTGAAATCAAAAACGTCAAATAACGAGATATTTCAATTATTGCGTTTGAGTTCGCACCTTGACCAAAATGTATTTATTTATATTTATTGAGAATGATAATGATAATTTTGATATGAACCGCGGGTACCATGGTCCCGCTTTCTCCCATCGTACCAGGTGGGGAAGGAAAAATGCCAGCTGGGTCTGCAGGGTTGGATTTAGGCATGGTCTTAATGGGCTGCAGCCCAGGGCCACTTTCAATCAAAGAGCCCCTTCTCGTTCAAAAAAATAAAAATTATAACAAATAAAATTTTTTTCACACTTTTTGTTCTGATACTTTTATTTGGAAAAATAGTATTATACAGGACAAATATTCTTTACAAAAATTTAAATACAAAAGAAAGAACACTTAAGGTTTGTATTAATTGTACTGGAGGGAGGAGCCAGGCGGGAAAGTGTTCATTACCGCGTCCGCGTTACCCTGTTGCAAGGCAATGCCGATAAGTTGTGTCAAAAATTCCACAGAACGCGGATCTCAGGATACTTCACGTATTTTCTGGCCTATCGCGTGTACTAAGGCCAAGCCGTCCCGCCCAAAGGAGCTAAGGGTTTCAACCGCCAAAGAACAAAACTGAAAAATATGTTCGAGAGCTGAATACTTAGCTTTTACCTTCGATTCAGCCTGGCTAGCAGCCCAGAGAGGGGCTTTAGAAGAAGAAGCCAAGTATGAAGGCGCCAAAGGGTCAGTGCACGTGAAGTCCCACACTAAAGACTTCCCTCCGGACCACTGAAGAAGCGACATCCCGTCAGGACGTTTGCCGTCGCTCCGCAGCAAAACTGGTCGTTTGAGGATAGACGGCACACCGGCGGACTCGAGGGCACGTTTTACGATGTCTTTGACGGCGGCATGACCGGATAGGCGACCAGCGCTTTTACGGCAGCTCAAACCGTGAGTCCCGAGCGAGTCGACATGGGCACCACAATTGCAGTTATGCGCAACACAAACAAAAATGAATCCAAATAAATTGGGTCGTCCCCTAACGGTGTTAAACTGAGATGAACTACTGATGAACTGGATTCATAGAACAGTGTTGATTCAGAGCATAGAAATAGAAATTAGACTAGAAGCACGATTGGATTGGGATAGGACGTACGAGCTAGAAGGCTGCCATCAGAGTGGAATAGCGATAGTCGCGCCATCTTACAGAAACAATTTAAACTAAATAAGTAAATATGGTCACGTGGAATAACATAAAACAGATCGTAGGCAACGTATTAAAAACTTTTATTTATTTATCTGACATTATATTTAGTTTTAAACAGCTTTAGGAAAATCATAAAAATCACAAGAATCTACAATATCGACCATGTCACCCTTAAAGTCACACGTTAACTTTGCGCAATCATTGTAAGTTTGAAATACCACAAATCATCACAGTTTAACTAAATTTTAATTATTTCAGTGTGGTTTAATATATGCCTACATGAGATTCCAAAATCTTGATTTCTGTGTCTTTTAAACTATCATCAGTATTAGTCAAATCAAATTGAGTGGTTTCCGGTAGTTCACGTTTTCCGTAAGTTTTTTTAAATAACCTCTGATAAATAGGGAAACTAAATAACAATTACTAAAATCAACAAATTGGCATAATCTAGAAGCTCTTTCAAATTCTTCTTGTAATAAAGAAATTATTCATATTTCAGTTAATTTTTTATTTCACAATGTATAGGGTAATTTTTATTTGTGTAGGTACAGCATTTGCTTTCAAATGGTGCCTTCCATTTTGAAAGTAAATTTCATCCGGCAGAAAATGTTTACTACACACAAAGTCATATGAAGTAATTGAAGATGGAGTCCAATTTTCGCGGTTTACCGCTAAAACACATTTTCCTAGTAATTCAGCATTTCTCAGAGGAAATCTTAGTTGAATAAAAATCTCTTATTCCGAGATTATTATAAAATATTTACTAGAATATTACATACTTTTGAAATGAGAATTTTATTTATTTCCCAGGTCTCTCTTTACAATTAGAAAGCGCAGTTTTTAACCATTTTTGCGGATATGCTTTAAGACGCAAAATATTATCACGAATAGACCCCGCTGTGCACGACGTGATGCGCAGTGGTTCGCCTTTTTTCCCCCTCTCCGAAATTCGCGTCGTAGCCATGGCGACAATGTTTAATGCGTTTGTCAGATGGCGTGTACATCGCGATTCCACCCTAATGTCAGCCTTCTAGCTCGCCTGTTACCCTTGGGATTGGCGGAAAGGGCAGTGCTTGTAGTCTAATTTCTATTTCTATGGTTCAGAGTCCCCAAAGCTAGGACACGGGGGCCGTGAGAGAAAGGCTAGAAATTATCTTTAGATGGTAATTCACCTTAATTTTAAATAAATACATTCTTGACCGTGACCACGTAATCTGCCTATTTATTCATGAATTTAATTTTTTTTATTATAGCTAGATGGGGAGCGTGAAGTTTAGTTATGTATTAATGTTCATTGTATTTTTCTGGCAGCTCTGCACTGTTAGTGTAATCTTAAATGTTAGTGCGTTCTTCACGAGTCCCTCGGTACTACATTTATTATTAAGCATTGAGAAAGGAGATAACAATATTAAATTAGTAATTAATATCGGAGTCGGAGAAAATAGATTCATCAATTTCATTACAAAGCGTAATAATATTTCTATAAAATCTAAGAGTTATTCTATGAATCTAATGAATTGAAGAACATAATGGTGAATATAGTTTAAAATTTGTTCAGTTTTTCCTTGTTAAATATTGTCTTAAATAAAATTTTCAATTGTACCGGTTGTTAATAAACAAAATATATTTTGGAAAGGAAGTTCAAATACAGTGGTGGACTGGCTAGAGTATCAGCTTGCCCAAAGACGAGTGGGGTATATTGGCTCCTAATAAAATAAGAGAACATGTGTCACAGAGTGGGCCCCTGGTCTCCTTGCAACCAATATTTTAAAACCCAGTCCGCCACTGTCCAAACCTATTATATCAGAAGTAAATTAACTTCAGATTATATCTGCACATTTTGGCTTAAATAATATTTCCAAAAAGCCTGGGATGATAGACACTCCGAACTTTGACATTCCGCTGATTTTCGATTAAATCGAAAAGGGTTTCGCGATTGGGATTTAATCTATTGTAATCAAAGCGAATGATGCGGAATTTCTTAATTTCGTTTGAAATTTGGCGCCACGAGACTTTCAAATATCTCTACACGAACCTGAAAAAACTCCACAACAAACGTATTTTTCATACCCCCACCCAGATATCCGGAAAGGGGCACGTTAGGTGAAGGCCTCGAGTAAAGCTTACGGTGTCTCGGTTGGGTAAGAAAAAATCCGCTTGTTGTGGAGAGAAAGTTTTTAACGTTATAGAGAGAGATGATTTGAAGTTTCGGGGAGAGATGTTTGAAAGTTCTCGTGAGGAGTACTCGTGCGTTCTCGGCGCGGCAAATTCGAAATTTCAAACGAATCTTAAAAATATTTATCCACGAGACATTAAAAAATTTATCCACGAGGTATTAAAATATTTCCCCATGAGACTTTACAACATCTACCCACGAGAGTAAGACATCTCCCCACGAGAGTAGGAAAAGGTTAACTGTACTGGAAGTAACATTCAAAAGTCGCTTTTACCTTATATAAGAACATTCTTGTTTAAAAGGATAAGACATTTATATTTAAAAACGCACAACATGTTCTTCTGCACCTTTTAATTTCGTTGTGTTTCTTATAGGCCTTGTCAGTTTCAAACGAAAATAACATTCAGCGCCTATCGTGGCGAGTTCACGCGTAACTTGGATAAAAGTTTTTCCCCGCCTCATTCAAATAAATGTAAAGTTGGCGATAATTAAACGTAACTTAACCTAAAAAATGATATAAGAAATATTCAAATGACAATTTTTCCCGTTTATATGAACTTAAATGTAATATAAAATCGTCTTGAAAAATACGCGGTAGATTAAACCGAGGCTTAAGACTGCGCAAGATTCTTCGCCTTCAAATTTTCGTCTACTTTAAAGAGTAATTCTGAACGAACCAATGTATGAAAAGTTATGAAACTAGCTTCTAAATAAACATTGAAACCTATTTCAAGTTAAATTTATAATTCACTGATGAACAAATTCGCGAAAAGCATTAATATCCTTCCGAATTAATACCTCCTTTCTACAATCTCATTTTGCTTTCTAATACGCGCGTTGACAACGCAAACTTTACCTAGACGAGCAGATGTTCGATTATCTCACGGCGCGTTAAAAATATTATTTTTGAATGTTATAAAACAATAAACTATTTTTCAACACGATTTTATATTACATTTGAGTTCATATAAACGGGAAAAATTGCCAGTTGAAAATTTCTTATATCATTTTTCAGGATCGCCAACTTTACATTAATTTCAATGGGGGCGGTGAAAAACTTTTATCCAAGTTACGCGTGATCTCGCCACGAGAGACGCTGCATGTCATTTTCGTTTGAAACCGACAAAGCCTATTATAGACTAGAAAGTTGAGTGCAGAATGACTTAAAGGTAAAACCTTGTAAAAATTTCGACTGGGCGTATTGGAATCGTGTAATACTGTCATCTCGAAGAAAATCAGGAATTAGATACAAGGCGTTCAAGATGATTTTAAGGCGATAACCTATCGAATTTCCAAAACAAATCGCGAAGTGGCTTGTTTACAAGCAAGGCTAAATGAATTAGTAAAGGGGACAAATAGACAAGAAAATTAGAGGACCGACGTTCGCTAAACGGCTGAGACGGTATATCGAGAAACACGGAGTATTTGGTCCCAGCAGAATAATGTGGTTGTTGCTGGACTAAATGTTGTGGAATTGTAAAATTCTGCAACTGCCGAAAATTGCTTAGAAACTAAGCTCGGATCGAAACAAGGCGTTATTAAATTTCAAGTGCTACACGTTTCCAAAGCGACGGCCACGTTCAATCCGACTGGTGCTTCGCAATTCGACTATTCGACAAAAGTTATCTAACACGACGAGAGTTTTAAATGATCATGAGGGTACGAAGAATGTCTATATACGACAGATCTGACGAAATTTGAAAAGAAATAGAGAAGCACAAGGTGGAATAGTGGTCGAACGCAATATTTACAGGGAACTGAGGGAGAAAACCTAGTAACTCCTAATGTGGCGGTGGAGAGGAGAGACGCATCTCACGGTCATACTTACGAATGGCCAGTAATTGAAGAAGTTTGTGACTGATAATGGCTACGAAATCTCTAATTTGAATCTCAAATTCACTGGTGAAATCACGTGGTCAGCATAGGGTATATCTACAACAATAGATTATGTACTAATGAATCCTATCGTAGAAGATACATTTAAGCTTATAGAGATATACGAGGACGGTTTCCTGAATCTAGTAAGTGATCAGAATGCCATAGTTGTTTAGTTGTCTTTCAATTCACCAAAGCATCGGGACGTTAACGTGGATATTGTTAAACATAGATGGATATTTCATGATGAGGATAGAATGAAAAGGTATAGGAAGGAGATGGAAGTACGTGTTGGAGAGTTGAGTATTTCTACAAAAGATGTACTTTGCGACTTTATATTTCAAGTGGCTTCGGATACTGTAGGAAAGGTAATAAAAGGTGGAAAGCACGTGAGGAAGCGTCGGTTGGATACAGACTTAAAGGAAACGATCGGTGAAGGTAAATTGTCAAATAAAAAGTATATAAATGCTGCTTAAAATATTAAGGGTGATGGTTCTTTGGAATCATTATTTTTAAAAAGAGCGTATGATTCCGAGGTTAATTGGGGAACAATTATAGAGGTTAATATAAACACTAACGATGAGATTCGTGATTCCGGTTGAACAGGTATTAAGAAATTCTGCACTCATCCAAAACGGTAAGCGGCGAGTCCAAGTAAAATCTTGAAGAGAGTATCAGTGCCGAAAAAAGGTTCGGTTAGAAAATTAGCATTAAAGCAATAAGAAGTGTCATACTTATAGTTATTATGTAACTTTTGGCCATATTTATTTATTTGGCAAATAAAATATTTATTTCGTGTTTACTTAAGCTACATAGTGAAAACAAGGCGATTTAAACATGGCGGCAGTTGCAATTGCATTTTATTTTAAAAGGTCATTTGAGTTTCTCACGCTATCACGCCGTATATTATTGATCTATAAAACAACGTACAAATGTTATGCTTTGAGTCTGCAGAAACGCGTGTTTGGTAGTTTTTAGGAATAAAATTATTTTTTCAAATTATGCATTATTCTTGTTTTATAGGGAAGGCAATTAAGAAATTTATCGGCGTAGTTACCGTCTGAAATCGAGAAAAAGGTATTGAAATAATGCAGTTTCTCATAGTAAAGGTACCGTCTAGGCAAAGTTGCCGTTAGAAATCGAGGGAGAATTTGATCAGTAGACGAGCATTTTAAAATTAAAAGATTGTACTTATAAAGGTAATTATTATTTGAATAATAATACTTTTTATAGATAATTTTCAACAGATCAACGTTGTAAATGAATTACTAATATTACTATTTGGAAAAGAAGTAAAACTCCAAGTTAAGTTAGAACACAAAAGAAAGTGCGTTTATCATTTAATACCAGGGTAGGACGGCCAGAAAATTGAAAAATATATATCCTAGGACACAGCGACCTCCAACTCCCCCTGGATCCGTGATCCCTAAATCTTCCAGGTGTTTCCGTGTCTTTGGAATATGAATTATTTTGGTCAGTCGATCGGTATGATTCTTCTTAGTTTTCACGTATGTGAGAGATATACCGTTATGCTTAATCATATCTCAAACATGAAATATCCGGATATCTTTGTGAGTCGATGGATCTGACGTAGTCGGGTATTGTGCAAGTTGAGTGGCTCCTTGGTTATCAGTTGGATTCTGTTCAAATGCGGCTTGCCCGATTTCTTTCAGTTGACCTTTGATCCATAAGCATTATTTCGTTACTTCGCTGAGATCTAAAGCGGTACAGCGTGGTTTTCCGTACACTCAACTCACGGCAGCACCTTCTTACTTAATCGCATATCCACTGAATGATTTTCGCACTTAAATATACGAACCCCAATCAGTATCAGTAAATTCTTGTAACCGTTTTCCACTTTTCTCAATTTCCAGTAATGGATTCTTGGTGCCTTTAAAGTAACGTAACATATTTTTCATGCCGGTCCAATGTTTAGTAGAGGCTTTCAATTACCTGTAGGTATATGGCGGCTTTCTCCGTATCGATTTCTTGCACATCTTCACACTGTTTGTTTCTCACACCTAAGAATAGCGGTAAGGCTTCATCTTTCCAGTCGTTCCTATCCATCTTCCTTAAAAGTTCAGTCACGAACCGTGTTTGGTCAACAAGAGCAACATCATTAACATAAGTTCGACGAATTCGCATGCATAGAAAATGCTTGGCGTTTCCTAAATATTTTACATCGAAATGTCCTTTGAGTGCACTCTTAAAAGCATTAATTACTTCGAGTGTACCATAAAGCACTAGGTCGTCCACGTATGAAGTGACAATAATAATAAACAAAAGGATTTGCTCTTGATCTTTTAAGACCCTGCGAACGTCCAGATTGGTGAAGACCATAAATGCTTTTACGTAGTCGCCAAACGTTGTGTTTAATCGGTTACTCTTTATTGGTAGGATTATTAGGAAATCGTTACTTTACTTCATCTTTCAGATCGACGAAGTCATCTGGTATCTCATAATTTACTTCTTCGTCTAATTCCGCTTTCAGCTACGCTAAATGTTCGATATGCCAGTCCTTTTCAATCGCTTTTCCGAATAATATCATGGTAACTTCGTTTAAACGACTGGCGAGTAAGTCTGGTCAGAGTCCAAACAGAGTTCTGGTTTCCTTTTTCGTCATATTTTTTTAAATATCCATTTGGCTTTGACTGTCTTTCTGTTTCTTGATCTTTCAATAAAATCAAATGTGTCATTTCTTAGTTGGTTTTTGCCAATGTAAACTGTCTTCTCCAGTTTTTGTGTCTCCGCTTCATTGAGGATCTCCTGCTTTTTCGTTTGCTTCAGTTTTAGTAAAATTGCGGAGATATCTTTAAGGGTCGTCTCGAGAAATCAATACCACTAGGTACAATTCTTCCGAGGAGAAGTATATTTTGGCTTGCCAACTTGTTTTGTAATAAAAAGTTAATGTTTGGGTACATGAAGAGTTGGATAGCGATTTATGAATCTGCCATTTCAGACTGTTAAATATTCTATGAGCGCCAATCTAAATGGCGAAATACTAAGCTATAAATGAGGCAGAGTTGATTAAAATGAACCATTATAAAGACATTTAGCGTCCAACAAAGCAGCTTTCCTTTAATGTTATTTTTTATTTCAGTTCGCTTAATTATAGGATGTAGATTCTTTGAACCAGAAAGGTCGTTGTCAATTCGGATTTTCACTCAACTCACGGCAGCACCTTCTTACTTAATCGCATATCCACTGAATGATTTTCGCACTTAAATATACGAACCCCAATCAGTATCAGTAAATTCTTGTAACCGTTTTCCACTTTTCTCAATTTCCAGTAATGGATTCTTGGTGCCTTTAAAGTAACGTAACATATTTTTCATGCCGGTCCAATGTTTAGTAGAGGCTTTCAATTACCTGTAGGTATATGGCGGCTTTCTCCGTATCGATTTCTTGCACATCTTCACACTGTTTGTTTCTCACACCTAAGAATAGCGGTAAGGCTTCATCTTTCCAGTCGTTCCTATCCATCTTCCTTAAAAGTTCAGTCACGAACCGTGTTTGGTCAACAAGAGCAACATCATTAACATAAGTTCGACGAATTCGCATGCATAGAAAATGCTTGGCGTTTCCTAAATATTTTACATCGAAATGTCCTTTGAGTGCACTCTTAAAAGCATTAATTACTTCGAGTGTACCATAAAGCACTAGGTCGTCCACGTATGAAGTGACAATAATAATAAACAAAAGGATTTGCTCTTGATCTTTTAAGACCCTGCGAACGTCCAGATTGGTGAAGACCATAAATGCTTTTACGTAGTCGCCAAACGTTGTGTTTAATCGGTTACTCTTTATTGGTAGGATTATTAGGAAATCGTTACTTTACTTCATCTTTCAGATCGACGAAGTCATCTGGTATCTCATAATTTACTTCTTCGTCTAATTCCGCTTTCAGCTACGCTAAATGTTCGATATGCCAGTCCTTTTCAATCGCTTTTCCGAATAATATCATGGTAACTTCGTTTAAACGACTGGCGAGTAAGTCTGGTCAGAGTCCAAACAGAGTTCTGGTTTCCTTTTTCGTCATATTTTTTTAAATATCCATTTGGCTTTGACTGTCTTTCTGTTTCTTGATCTTTCAATAAAATCAAATGTGTCATTTCTTAGTTGGTTTTTGCCAATGTAAACTGTCTTCTCCAGTTTTTGTGTCTCCGCTTCATTGAGGATCTCCTGCTTTTTCGTTTGCTTCAGTTTTAGTAAAATTGCGGAGATATCTTTAAGGGTCGTCTCGAGAAATCAATACCACTAGGTACAATTCTTCCGAGGAGAAGTATATTTTGGCTTGCCAACTTGTTTTGTAATAAAAAGTTAATGTTTGGGTACATGAAGAGTTGGATAGCGATTTATGAATCTGCCATTTCAGACTGTTAAATATTCTATGAGCGCCAATCTAAATGGCGAAATACTAAGCTATAAATGAGGCAGAGTTGATTAAAATGAACCATTATAAAGACATTTAGCGTCCAACAAAGCAGCTTTCCTTTAATGTTATTTTTTATTTCAGTTCGCTTAATTATAGGATGTAGATTCTTTGAACCAGAAAGGTCGTTGTCAATTCGGATTTTCACATTTGAAATGATCCATAAGATAGCCTAGTTCTGAAAAATAACAAACAGTCGGCACTTGGAAGATATATAATATTTATACTTAATTGATCATCTTGTTAGTTAGTTGGAAAGGATAGCTGTTTTATGCTAGCATTTCCTTCGACATTATTCTGTTGGCGGATTTTATCAAAATCTATAGTGACAGATAGTATATACCGCTTTACATGATTCATCGAGCACCTCTTCGTTCAGAAGACAACATTATTTTAATCTAGGTTGGGTTCTTAATTAGGTCTCCACGCTGGTCCTACACGAACTTCAACTTCCGTCTACATACATGATAAGGTATGGTTTGGTTATGTTTAATTTATAGTAACGTTGAGTAAGATTTGTATTTTATGGAAGTTTTTGGGTTCGGTAAACCTTGTAAATATTTGCAAAATAAAATGAATAAACGTATTAAGTCGCTATCAAATAAATCCTTAATATCAAAAAAGAACAGAAGTTGGATTTCTGTTATGGATAGCTTATATTTATCTCTTATTGACAATAGGGGAGTTGTGACTGTAGTCTGCTACACCTAGGGTTCGGCAAACCGTTAATATTAGCATTAAAATAAACGGTTGACTATGATTAACCGCCTTAAGTTTAACCAAGAATGTATTTATTTATACCTAGGGAGAATGTCTATGTTGAGACGGTTTTAAGCCTTTCTCTCAATCCACCCGTTGGTCCCCCCAGTACGCTCCTCCACTTAAAACAAAACGAATAGTCCGGGTATTTCATTGGCTGCTTAAAATTTACGTCACCTAACGCGATGGTAATCAAACGCCGGTGACGTTTTGTCTTTCCCGCCGCGCGAGACGGGGGAAAGGCGTTCAACGTGCCCGGCGATTGTCGCAACATAATCATTCTTCCTAAATATAAATAAATACATTCTTGATTTAACTTTCATCGTTTATTTATTCTTTGATCAAAAAAATAATATTCTGAGACAAATCTTTGAAATATATATATTTTAAAACCAATAACTTTGAACAGTAAAGCATCGACTTTCCAAATTTTTTCAAAGTTATTAGTACGTTTACATTTATTAACGGTAAATTTTTATCAATTTATAACAACAACTCCTATACCACATTTTATGAAATGGTATTTATTATATATCACACTGCAGTTAAAAATATTATGTCGTTGTTTTTAATTATGAGGACTCGCCGATCGGTTGGATATCAAAACTCAATCATCACATTTGGGAAAAATTGCTGTTTAAAAACCAATTAGAACTTAGAAGCGATAGAACGTTCACTTAAATTGAGGTCGCACGATAATTAAGAAATATATAAGATATTGTTATCTCAAGCAGTCACGCCTTACCCATTGCCCATTTCCTTAAGAAAATAACGCCCCAGCCCAGCGGTTCCAAGATTTGTTATTTTTTGGGCTTTTCCAAAAACAATTAAATTATATTTTAAAAAGTATCGCGTTGCATTAAAATCTCGCCTACGTTATATTTTGGCCCAAATGGGCTATATTTTTTTGAGTCGAGTCCAAGCCCCAAAGGTTATCCGTCGATATTTCATGATATAAAGCGCGCGTGCATATAGATATCAAACAAAACATACGAGTCAAGTAATAAAGACAGCTCTTAACAGTAGTCCATAGGCTAATGACAACGACGTAGCGCGGGGATATTTGATAAAGGTGGCTTTGAAAGTATGATTGCTTTAGAAATACTTCTCCAGTGTATAGTGATTATTGGTCTGATATCTTTGCTTCACTCACTTCTGTTGTAACCGAAAAAAATGCTGAACAATAGTTACATATAGCCATTCTTCTTTCAATTTTTAATTGCTTCCACACGTAACACCGTTTTATTTTCAACACAGCCTGGAGCTGGACCTTCTTCCATGATATTAGTCTTTAGATTTTAATCATAAAATATTTATGCACGGGCGTAGTAGAAATAATATTTGAGCAATCAACAGGTTTACAGGTTAATTGGCTGCCGTAGCAACTATTCTTTTGGAACAGAGCGGCTTCTTTCGGAGCTATACAAAGCTAAATTTATGATATAAAAGTAACACCAATTACATCAATGGGAATGATAATGAAGTGATTTAAAATCGTTTAACAGACTTAAGAAAGAAATAGAGTTGATTAACATTCATGGGTGTATAATTTTCGTCATTAACCGACCTAAATAACCATTGACTAAAGTCGAAACTTGGATTTTACAAACATTTCAAAAATTAACGATTACAAATTATTTGTTTACGCATCTTACCGATTGTTAAGACACTTGGTTGATTTCTTTATTTCAAATTCATGAGGTAGTTTGTGTCTGATAATATTTTTCTTTGCGTATAATATTAAGTTTTTACCAAAAAAATATGTTATATATGATAAATCTTCAAGGATAAATTTAAAATTATTAACGTTAATACATTGTTCAATTAATAATTTTTACTAACACAGTGTTAGTACCCTTTTGTACATAGCTACCGTTAACCAATTAGCAGGCCTAAATATAACGGTTTATAAATTACCGATACTACATTTTGTTATTGATTTAATTAATTTTGAAATGGGAAAACACTTGTCAACTTCTTCGAGTAAAAACCAAATAACTATATATCATCCGAAGAAGATTTTGAGTGACCAGGGACAATATAATGTTTCGTCACTCTGGGAAAAACTTGTCGACCTCTTCTGGTGAAAACCAAATACAACTATCAATTTTCCTCGCCGAAGGTCTTCAATAATAAGGAAGAACAGTTTGTTTCGTCAATCTGAGAAAACACTTGTCGATTACATCGGGTGAAAACCAAACAAAAATCTATCATCCTCAAGCCAAATTCCACCGAACGTCAGAACTGAGTTATAGGAGAAATGGTGTCCTTTTAAGTTGGCAATAATCACAGACGGTGAAATGAACAAATTCCGCTCCATCAGTTGGCGATTAACTCCGCCTTACAAAATTTTACTGGATAAGTGCCGAAGAAAGGTTTGGTTAGAAAAATAGCATTGAGGCAATAGAAAGTGTCATACTTATTGTTATTATGTTACTTATGGCCGTATTAATTACTTTGGAAATAAAAATATGTATTTGGTTTTTACTTAAGCCAGATTATGAAAACGAGGAGATTTAATCACGGCTGTATTTGCAATTGCATTTTATTTTAAAGGCAAGTTCCGGGATAGCTAACTATTGGTCTTAAAACAATGACATAGACTTAAAATGCAAAATAAAAATTGTAATATATTTTTATTGCAATTAGTTTAATTGATATCATTAAATAATTAACTTTAAATTGAAGAGTTGGCGCCTAAGCGATAGGCTTCTCCGTGAAACGACTGGACAGGATGTTTATTGGAAAAGGGGACTGGGATTGACTGTTTTCGTTCGTCTCTTTTTCACGATTGTAGGAAATTAGTTTTCCCTAATCGCCTTTTCAAGTTTTCATGTAAATATAAAATGCCACGAATTAATCCTTTTGACGTCGAACCGGAATACACCGAAGAAGAGCTAAAAGAGTTAGAGAGGGTAGAACAAAGCCGTGGTGATGAAAATTTAGGCGATATAAATATCGAGGAAATGATTGAGAACTGTTTTTGTGGAAATTGCGTTACTGACTAGTTAGGCCTTGGTACCAATGAAGAAAAAACACTAATATTGAAGAAATTTCTGAATGAGCGAGACATAAGAGCGGGTTTCAATTGCTGCTGGCCAACAAATTGATAACATTCTTCAATTCTTTAATGAAAACACTGATCATCCTTGTCTATGCATTACTCAACAGGAAGATTATCAAGTCTTGCGCGGTACAAGAGTGCGAATTAAAGCGCATTTTATACAAGTTATTTACATTCTAGGAGACTTCCACGTGCCCCAGCTGTGTTAGCCAATCCTACTTATCGATAAACCGCATATTTGAGCTGCACTCATCTAGTTTCCGTAAAACTTGGAAGAAATGTTAGACGTGTTTTGCCAGTTTGCGTAATTCTCCATGTAAAAAAAATTATCCCGAAGTTAACGTGAATGATTATAAAAGTTACAAGCCTGGGACTGAAGTTGAACAGTTTAAGCTCATTAACCTAGAATAATTGATTAAGATCTTTTACCATTTGATCCATATTAGTAAGGGTAAATATTTTACTCAAAGTTTGTTTTAAAATTCATGTTAATTTTCTTCCCTAATGTTTACGGTTTTTCAGTGATATTGTCAAGTTCCTCAATTATTTTACTAGTAGTTCATTAACATTTAAATGTATGGTAATTTTTTATTTCTGTTAAAATAATTTTTAGAAAAATTTAGTCAAAACGGACTTAAATGAGAAATGTTTGTAGCTAAAACAAATCTAGAAGTAAAAAACAAATTTGTGATATAACTTCATTTTAGTCAAAAATAATTTAACGGATCTGTATGAAAAATACGAGATGGATGGTTTATTTAAACAAACTCAGTTAAAACCAAGTTAAGTTTGTTCCCTAAAGTTAATTGTTTTTAGTGATATTGAAAAGTGCCTCAATAATTTTACTAGTAATTCGTTAACCTTTGGTCCACTTAAAACAGACCTAGATGAGAAATATTTTTAGGTAAAAAAGGGGGATTCTGTAGTATCTGGGACAACAAAAGTAGAACTGATGAAGACACAGTTTTATTGTTTAATCTATACTAAGTAAAAAGAGTATTGGTACATTTTGATATACCTCAGGGTATACGAAGATACAATTATTATTTGTAGACGAAACTAATGGAGTTTTTTATTATACATCTTATTTGTAATTCAATTTTTTTATTTTTAGCGTTTTGAGCACGTAGACCACGTGATGGACGTGCAATGTTTTAAGCATTTTTTAGAACTTAGGCCAAAGTAGACGAATATTGGGAGATATCGTAGGTCTCGTTGGTATTTGGCCTACAAAATTGATTTCCACTCTGGTGCCTTATCGTTCTGTGGCTTGTTTTGTTTTGTTTATAAATATGAATTCCCACAGAGTTTCGCATCATCTCTTCTCTCGTTTACTTCCATTTTCTTCAATGTGCGGCTAAAGTATACAATCCTAACAAACGTGATAGTAACAATAACGTTGAAAATTAATATTTTAATTTCCTGGAACATTTCAAAGAATAAAACAATTGCAAATGAGAGCTCGTTGTTTATTATGAAAACCTTCAAATAATACGGATATACCTTAACCTAAAACCTTTCCTAACTTGAATATGGCGATCACTTGTTAATTGACTAATTTTGACCCCAAATTCATCCAACTTTTTTAAAGCTCTTTTAACCCCTTCCAACTCCATATTAGTGCCGGGAGTAGTGGCTCACTCCTGTAATCCCAGGCGTCCGGGAGGCAGAGTTTGTGGATGGCCGTGTGAGGACGACCACCAATCCCCGAACGGGTGGTCGGCATACTTCCGCCACGGGTGTCCCCACCGCTGTCCCCACGTATCCCCCCGTTGGCGTGGCCGTTACACATCTCTCGCCCTGATTAATCAGTTATTGTGTGCTGGTGTCTAAGGCCTTGGGTCGACACTGATGAGTGGATGTCAAAAAAAAAACCCATATTAGTAGATTTGTAGTTAACTTCCGACTAGTTCACGATTTCAAAATGCACACATTTGTTTGAGTCTTGATCCATGAAAGTTACACTACAGTACTTTGCGCTGTGACCTACCGAGTCAAAACGACCAACAACAGCGAACTTCTTTTTACCTCTCCGAGGGTACCCTGACGGTTGTGGGTGTTGAGTGTGTTATATTAGTGTTGGTTGTGTTAGTGTTGGTTGTGTTATGTTTGTGTTGGTTGTGTGTACGGGCGTTTTATCTCCAACTTCTTCTTAATGACTTTGGGACGGACCGAATGCTGAGTGTTATGCAACCTCTCAACGTCGAATGGCAGGGTTTCCACCAATTGTACACGGTATTCGTCTTAGTAGCAAATTGCGATTTATTGGCGCCGGCCGGGAATCGAACCCGGGTCTGCCTAGTGCCAGAGATTTACTCTAACCACTCAGCCACCAACGCTTGTTAAGTTACGGTTTTTTCTAAAAAAACAGCTTTGGCGAATGTCATTTACAAAGTTATAACGTTAGGTACTATAATTTATTCTACATCATTTTAAATATTTATAAATTATATTAATATTATATTTAATGAAATATTTATAAATTATATGAATCTTATATTTAATTAAATATTTATAAATTATATTAATATTATATTTAATGAAATATTTATAAATTATATGAATCTTATATTTAATTAAATATTTATAAATTATATTAATCTTATATTTAATTAAATATTAATAAATTATATTAATCTTATATTTAATTAAATATTTATAAATTATATTTATATTATATTTAAATATTTATAAATTATATTTATATTATATTTAAATATTTATAAATTATATTTATATTATATTTAAATATTTATAAATTATATTTATATTATATTTAAATATTTATAAATTATATTTATATTATATTTAAATATTTATAAATTATGTTTATATTATATTTAAATATTTATAAATTATATTTATATTATATTTAAATATTTATAAATTATATTTATATTATATTTAAATATTTATAAATTATATTTATATTATATTTAAATATTTATAAATTATATTTATATTATATTTAAATATTTATAAATTATATTTATATTATATTTAAATATTTATAAATTATATTTATATTATATTTAAATATTTATAAATTATATTTATATTATATTTAATTAATTATCGAAGTATTTTAATTTATTTGATCGTGTTCAGGAATTGAACTTGGTTCGCATCGTTACAATGCAGATAATTTACCGCCGAGCCATTGACTTCCTTTGGTAAAGAAACCATTATGTTAAGGTGGGTTTTTTACCTTTTAATAACGCTTAGAAAAATTATTCAAAACTCTCGCTGAAACTATATAAAAGTAATAATATAGCGCCACCGTGTGGAGAACTATCAATCAAAAAGGGTAAAAAATATAATCTCTTCAATTTTTCGAACTTTAGTTAAATCTCGAGGGGTAAAAAAAACACGAAATAAAGGTATATAAGGCCGTTGCCGTCAATTTAGAAGATTTAGTCTTTCTTAGTTCTTGGCTGTCAGACTAAATACTACAGGACGGGGTCCTGGTGTCGGTCAAAAGTTATGAGGTAACTTTGCGGTTTTAATTAGTATGTTCGGTCTTCGGTCAAGAAAAGAGTTAAATTGTGTTTTGCGTTTGGAACGTGAGTGAATGGACTTAAGTGTATGAACAGTGCGTGCTTAAGACTGAAAGTGTTAAAGTAATTGTGAACTAACTCAAGTCAGCTGTAAGATAAAATTGATTGTTATTATTTTTTGAATTGGAATAACCTAATTATACCCTTGAAATTGTCAACTCAACCTGTGAGGGAATTAAGTAGATTGGAAGTAATTAGTAGCGAACAGCTTTCAGCTGTTAATTAAGACGGAGTTTATAGTTAGGAAGTTTGAATTTAGTTAAAATTACTCAGTATAATTTATAATATTTACTTAAGTGTAAGTGTGTTTTGGTTTATGTTTCAATCAAGATGAACTAAGACAAATCTAGTCTTAGACACTTAAGTACCAGTTCTGTACAATTACGTAGAAGGGATATCTATTGTTGGGCTATTGATGAAAGTTAAATCAAGAACGTTCCATAGACTGTTCTGCATAAAAATAAACATTTATAATTTGGTATAATTCTGGTTGCCATTTTATTTTCTAATCACTCGCCCACAACATTACAGTTCTGGCAATCCCGAATCAAATAAATTTTCGATATAACGGCGACGGGAAATTATTCTCGTAAATTTATCGCGCAGCCTTAGGGAATATTCTTTTAACAAAATTTCGATAATCTATCGTTTAATTAAAATCAGCCCGATTCCGTTAAAATTATAAACCAAAAAGCGAACGGTCGTTATAATACCCTCTGTAGATATTTCTTTCATAAAAATTTGCTTCGTATTATACATGTATTCAATTTATAAACGTGTACTGTAAAAAAGGGTTAAATTCAATTGTGCAGTGTTAAAGTACGTCTAACTCACTGTTGTAACAACGAACTTATGATATTCTGAATAAATTAATATTGGTCGTTTCGTCTCAATTATTTTAATTATAATTAAAATTTTATACCGGGCGGGATAGAACTGGGATAAAATTTTTAACAAATAACTGCAAATTGCGGAGATATATCTTAAAGAGTTATCTCGAGAAATTAATACCACTAGGGACTATTCTTCCGAGGAGAGGTATATTTTGGCTGGCCAACTTGTTTGACATTTGCTTTAAATCTGCTATAACACTAGTTAGTTCTTTTCTCCAGGCTGCTTTTATTTCAGGAATTACCATATTTCGTTGTATATAGTAATAAACACTTTTGACAACGCACTTCAAGCCCATAAATTGAAAAAAATAATTTATTCTGTGGAAAGTTGACCCCGAAAGTAAACTGCTAGAAGCTAGAAGCAAATTTCCCGCAGGCATTCAATCTGGTTGACATTTCCAAACACTCTTGTGACTACCTGTAAAAATTAATTTAATACTCAATAGTGTTCCCTCGTTCTCGCTTTTCGAACATCCTGAAATACCAATTGGGCTTGAACAACTACTTTCGTTGCATCGCAAACGACAAAACTTTCAAAGATAATGTATTTTTTCTCCTGGAGTAAAATTGTTTGCAGCGATGCGTCTGATTCCATAACAGAGGGAGAGTCCAAACTAGGGGCATATAATGAGTCATTAAAATAGTAAAAATTATACTGCTCCGACTGTTCAGAAATTTCACCAAGATAAAAAGGTGATAGATTATAATACGCAACACCTACATTTTTCAATGGGGTAGAGGTAAAAACCATTAGCGTTGTTATCGTACGACTTGGCCTAAATGTGTGAATTGATTTTGTAGCATAAGAGTGATCTTTCACGGCCAAAGTGGCTAATTTATCTTTGAGAGTAGCCAATTTTAATTTAATACATTCTTCAGTGCATATATCAGTTCCAACACTAATTTTATCAGTTTCAACCATCATATCAGAGATAGTTTGTCCGAAAATAGACCTTGTAATGGGTATTGCACTAATTCCAGCATGAACCCTTTCAACTTGAGAACCAATTACTTTTGAATCGCTAAACTCAGTTGATAAACTATCGAGTTGAGTTTGAAGTTGTAATTCAACTTCAGAAGTTTCTTCAGTGGTCTGTTCACTCAATTCAAGAAGATTTAGTGTTGGAATTGAACTAATTTTGAGATGTTTACTTTTCTATGACCAGTGCCTCTGATTTGTATGCAATCACTAGTAAAATGATTTTCACAAACCCTTAGGTTACTGCTGGGTGGCAAAGGCTTAGACGCAGACGGTGACCCAAAATACGGAGCTCTTACATGTTCTTCCGCGAACTGAAGCCATTTTTGCGCGAGTTCGGGGTTTTTTTTTTAAATAATTAGGAACTCTATATAAAGAAAGCCCAAATTTTGCAGAGAAAATTTTATACCCTTTTTTTTATACAAACTGGCATTTGGATGTATTGTCGATAGCTGGGAGAAATGTACATTCAACATTACAAATGGTTTTATATGCCGGTAACACATCACAAAATACTCATTCATGGGGAAGACATAGTTAAAACATCAATATTACCGGTAGGAATGTTAAGTGAGCAAGCCGGTGAATCCCGAAACAAAGTGTCTTGTCATGACTGGGAAAACCATGCTCGAAAGACTAGTCGAAAGAATAATTTAGAAGATGTATTTTGTCGAGCTCTAGATTCTTCAGATCCTATTTTATCCGATTACTCTTTGAAAAAAGACTTCTACAAAGAACGTCACAGTCATTTCCCAAAGACGCGATAGAACTTTTCAAGAACCGGAGATACCCGAATTGTTGACGAATGAACATGTAGATAATCGAAGTAACGACGAAGACGTTGTAGCATAAGATTTCTTACGAAATTTTAACTAAACTAATTTGGACTCTGATTCTGATACCACACCTGAAGACCCAGAAATATAAAATTGTAGATTAATAATATAAAATCTTGCCCAAAAATTTCCAAATGTTGAGCTATTTGTAGATTTTTTTTCGGAAATATTTTTACAAAATAGATTGTAATTTACTGGAAAACTACGGAAAGTCGCAAAGATTACTCATTGGTATAAAATTAAGAGACTTGTCCTCTAACTATTTCAAAAGAAATTGTTGATCTGTACCTGCCCGTTCTTTGTTAAAAAAATCAGCTGTTTTTCGTTAATATTTCGTTTTCTAAATAAAATTTTCGATACAATTTTTAGTATCTGCTAAGAATCGTATTGCCTACCCGATTCCATAACCAAAACAAGTTGGCAAGCCAAAATATACCTCTCCTCGGAAGAATTGTCCCTAGTGGTATTAATTTCTCGAGATAACCCTTAAAGATATATCTCCGCAATTTAGAGTTATTTGTTATAAATGTTATCCCAGTTCTATCCCGCCCGGTATAAAATTTTAATTATAATTAAAATAATTGAGACGAAACGACCAATTTTAATTTATTCAGAATATCATAACTAGTTACAGCAGTGAGTTAGACGTACTTTAACAATGCACAATTGAATTAAACCCGTTTTACAGTACAAGTTTGTCAGTTGAATATAATACAAAGCGAATTTTAAGGAAATAAATATCTACAGAGGGTATTATAACGACCGTTCGCTTTTTGGTTTATAATTTTAACGGAATCGGGCCGATTTTAATTAAACGATGGTGTATCGAAATTTTGTTAAAAGAATATTCCCTAAGGCTGCGCGATAAATTTACGAGAATAATTTCCCGTCGCCGTTATATCGAAAATTTATTTGATTCGGGATTGCCAGAACTGTAATGTTGTGGGCGAGTGATTAGAAAATAAAATGGCAACCAGAATTATGCAAAATTATAAATGTTTAATTTTATTCAGAACAGTCTATTGAACGTTCTAGATTTAACTTTCACCAATAACCCAACAATATATATCCCTCCTACGTAATTGTACAGAACTGGTACTCAAGTGTCAAAGACTAGATTGGTCTTAGTTCATAGTGATTGAAAAATAAACCAAAACATACTTACACTTAAGTAAATATCATAAATTATACTGAGTAATTTTAACTTAAGTCCATTCACTCACGTTCCAAACGCGAAAAACAATTTAACTCTTTTCATGACTGAAGACCGAACATACTAATTAAAACCGCAAAGTTACCTCATAACTTTTGACCGACACCAGGACCCCGTCCTGTAGTAGTTCGTCTAACAGCCAATAACTAAGAAAGACTAAATCTTTTTTAATTACGGCAACGGCTTTACATACGTTTATTTGGCGTTTTTTAGACCCGGCAAGATTTGACTAAAGTTCGAAAAATTGAAGAGATTATATTTTTTACCCGGTTTGATTGATAGTTCTCCACACGGTGGCGCTATATTATTACTTTGATATAGTTTCCGCGGGAGTTTTGAATAATTATCATTCAATAAACAATATATACAGATATTGTATTTTTCCGTTTAGTTCATAATCATAATTGTTCTTTTACTTGAAAATTTTTCCTAAGGAAGTCAATGGCTCGGCGGTGAACTATCCGCATTGTAACAATGCGACCCGAGTTCAATTCCTGATCGTGATCAAATTTTACATTAAAATACTAAAATATTTAATTAAATATAAGATTAATATAATCTATAAATATTTAATTAAATATAAGATTAATATAATCTATAAATATTTAATTAAATATAAGATTAATATAATCTATAAATATTTAATTAAATTTAAGATTAATATAATTAATAAATATTTAATTAAATATAAGATTAATTTAATTTATAAATATTTAAAATGATGAAGAATAAGTTATAGTACCTAACGTTATCACTTTGTAAAGGACATTCGCCAAAGCTGTTTTTTAGAAAAACACCGTAAATTAACAAGCGTTGGTGGCTGAGTGGTTAGAGTACATCTCTTGCACGAGGCAGACCCGGGTTCGATTGCCGGCCGGCGCAAAAGAATCGAAAATTGATACTAAGACGAATACCGTGTACAACTGGTGGAAACCATGCCATTGAACGTTGAGAGGTAGCATAGCACTCGGTCCGTCCCAAAGTCATTAAGAAGAAGTTGGAGAGAAAACGCCCATACAAACACAACAGACTCAACATCCACAACCATCATAACACAAACTCAACACTCACAACCGTCATAACACGAACACAACATCCACAACAATCATAACACAAACTCAACACCCACAACAGTCACAACACGAACTCGACATTCACGACCTACAACAAAACAATAACGAAATATCCGGTGAGCGTTGACGAAAAAAGACCAACCAAACCCAACCGCAAATCAATCCGTTAACGCTCACCGTCACACGGTGGTTTTGCCAACAATTCGAGAAACTGCGTACGCAGTGGTTACCCTTTGCCCCAAAAATGCGAACGCGTTCGCAGGCCACACACATATACATACATACACACACACACACACACACGCATACACACACACACATGCATACACACACAAACACCCACACATACATACATACACACACACACCCACCCACAGACGGACACGCTGGTTGTATAACCCCTCCTAGGGGACTTTGTCCCCTCGGAGATGTAATAAGTGCAGTAGGAAACGATCTTCGCCGCTAGGGGGCGTAACTGGAAAATTTTACTGTAAGGGTCATCTTAATTTTCTGGAGAATCCAAATATGCCAAAATATTTTATGTATATATATATCCTCCTGAATTGTTTCCACAAAAAACGATTTCTGAAACATGGTGTTTTGGCCCAGTAGGCCCGACAGAAAAACGACACCGTCGGGTAAACTTATTTGTGCAACTGGGGTATGATTAATTTTTGAAATCCCTTTGATCCTTGGTGGTAGTAGGAACCTCCGTTAGTTAATTTTAGAACTCTAATTATCCCTTTTTTGATCAAGACGGTCCGATGGTTTATTGTATGTCAGGGCCGTCATAATTGGAGGCCCCTTGGTAAAGCTATGGGCCAAACCGCTAATAACCCCACCCAAGTTTCTAACCTCCAGTGCGAAGTCTGTCGTCGCTTTAATCTACAACTATCGGTTCAAATCGTTTCACTTGTCCTACTAAAGCTGACTAAAGAAGAAGCTTATTCTGAATTTAAAAATTCGTTTTAGATTTTAGGACTTTTGAGCAATGTTAAAAACATTTTTTTAGATTAAAATTTCTTTTGCATTTCAAAAATTGAAAAATGGGGCCCTCCAGAATCTTGGGGTCCTAGGGTTGGGCCCTTTTTGCCCAATGGGATAGATGTCACTGTTGTATGTATAATGAACCTTAATTGGTTCAATACTGAACCCTTTTAAAAATTGAACTTTCAAATGAACTTTTTATCATATCAGCGTACCGCCCATTTTGTTGCAAGGGAAATAACCATTTGAAATGCATATATCTCATTAAATATACGAACCCCCAGGCCAATTTGTATCTTGTTAATTACCCTTATTAATTTAGATTAAAATGTTTATTTATTGATAGGTTTAATCATACGTATTCTGAGAATCGAAATATGAACGTTTTTTATAAATGTGTTTGATATTGAAATGCATATACTTCAATTATAATAGCCGCCCCCAGGTCAATTACACCAGAAGTCTCTAACTCGCCCAAAATCGTGAAACGACTCGTTTTTGAACTAGAGGTATTCGGAGGGATACAGATTTGTTAAGGCGATATGTGGCCAGAAAATATGGTCCTCTCGATATATTCATACCGAGGGACTTCAGGTGTGCAAATCAACAGTGAAATCACGAAAAATCACGTAACTTTAGTAGCATTAATAAATTTAGACAAATAAATATTGAATTCACTTAAAATCTGAAATCAGATGTACCAAATTTCTAACGTTGGAGTGATTGGATAGCCCCTCGATTCATACGCGAGTAGTAGCGGAAAAAACATTTGAAAAATGTAGACGATTCTTTACATTTTAGCTCGTAGAATTCCCATACGATTTGGCTGGGGTTTTTTAATTTTGAGACTCGCCTCGTTTTGATTGAACTTTGTTAATTCTCCATTATAAAGGTAATAAATGTTAAAACTATTATATGCTATCATACATATTGACAATAATGAACAAAAGTCGTAATTCTGAAGGCGATATCTCCCTATAAGTTTCTCAATACGCTTTGATTGATAAATCACTACATTAGTCTATTCAGTATGGCCTGACTATAGCAATAGAATTAATCGTGAGTAAATAGCATTTCTTCTATTCTGTATGGCCTGACTATAGCAATAGAATTAATCGTGAGTTAATAGGATTTATTGTGATTTAATCGGTTTAATCGAGATTTAATCGGCTTAATCAAATTTTTTTTCGCTTTATCAAGATATAATCAACTTCATAGAGATTTAATCAAATTAATCACTTTCTTGAATTTATAACGATTTAGTTAATTTGAACATCGAAGTTAACTTCCCTTCGGTGTGGTCTTGTGCACTTTTTGTAATTAATCGCGATTTGATAATAAGAACTATATTTCATCGTTTAAATTAATTTAATATTTAACCCGAACTTAGTAACATTAATTTTTGGCTATGGATTGAAATAGTTTAATTATTAATAATATAAAGTGAATAATATTTAGTACGATACGAGATATCCTAAAATTCAAATTTACCGCCTTATTTTCGAGATAGGGGAGGGGAGGGGCTTTGACAAAGTTCTACAATCGGCGAAAAGTTTTAACAAGACTCCAAAACGTTCTCCAAAGGATATAAATAATTCTACCCATGCGCTACGCTTTCTCGCCCAGTGTGGCTACCAAATTTCTCTCCACGCAGCTTCCCTCTCTTTCTTCGTGCGGCCCTAAATGATTTTATCCCACCAAATTCAAGTTTTCTCTAAAGACAAAAAAAGTTTATCCCAAGACAAAAAAAAGTTTATCCCAAGACGAAAAAAAGTTTCTTCCAAGAGAAAAAAGATTATCACAAGACGAAAAAAGTTTCTCCCAAGACAAAAAAATATTACAAGACGAACAAACGTTTCTTCCAAGACGAAAAAAAAATTTATCCCAAGACAAAAAAGATTATCACAAGACGAAAAAAGTTTCTCCCAAGACATTAACTTCATTTTGTCCTGTTTGGCGTGGCATACCTGTCTTTCAAAAATCCGTCGTATGAATTTTTCGATTTAATGTCCTCTAGTCTTGGACGTTTGAGGTACATTAACCCCCGAGCGGCGCGTGATTTATTACTAGGCGTAGAACAGAACGACGCAAAAAATATATATATGTTGGATAATAATATCAATAAGTCTTGTTTATCTCTTTTTAAGTTTCCAAGGGATTAAGACCATTGAATACGCGTTTTTATTAGATTCGCTTATATATTAACTTTCACTGAATATTTGCACAAACCATACACTTTGTTCTCTCTAGTTTATTGATGATGGTTTTATGAATGTTAAAACCAGAAATTAACTAACAACATTTTCTATACCAACTGTTTTTTGTAAATAAGGAAGATCAAATTTTAATTTCCCCTACGCTTATTAAAGGAAGTAAAACATCTACCCGGAGAGCATGAAAAATGTGAAAGGAGGCTTACAAAGATTCATAGCACGGAGATGACAATTTATTTTTCCAGATTCCTGAAGATTCTACATGCTCAACTGTGTTTCAAAACATCAGATTTTTTTTAGCGGAGTTCTGCATAAACATAACCCTTAAAAAACCAGATCTTGACGACCAATATACAAAAACTGAGAAAAGATCAGACAGAAAACTATTAAAAATACAACACTGGTTAAGTTATTTATCCATGCAAGGTTATTTGAATTAAATAACCACATAGTTCATATTTACATTAAAATAAAATAATCAATTTTTATAAGTAAATTATATTATTATTAAAATATATTCCACTCCAACCTAATTTAACATTCCCAATAACAATTGAAGAAAAATTGATTGCAGCTGCTTTTAATTATTATATTATACACTCTCTTTTATAATATTGTTTTTCCCCCCTCCATTTCTCGTAAAAACTTTGGCACGCTCATAAATGTAGGCATCAAATAATTCTAAATAAATTCTCAGAGTAAAATGCTTAAAAGGGGCGTTGCTTATGAATTATTCATTTACTTTTTGAAAAAACTACTCTAACAACTTAAACCGAAGTTGGGTAATCCAATGCACGTCATTATTTATTTTTTTAACTTCAAACTATTTAGACTACACTACGTCAATTGCTTTTTAGAGTTTGGGAGTGTTCTGAATTGGACGTTGAACTATTAAGCAATCAATGAGATTTGATTCAATGTTAATTCTTTATTCCAGAAAAAAGCAATAATGGAAAACAACATTACTTTAAGAGTGGCATTGCAAGAGGTAAAATAATCAACCAGAAATTAGACTTTGCTTTAGAAATTACGCGAATAGCAACGGCGGCATATGTTACCACGAAAACGAAAAAGCTTAATTGCATGTCTCAAAGCCCCAGTGGAGAACCACAGGGCAGATACCCGGAAAGGAAATTCAATTTCCCAGCTGCTATTTTAAGATACTTCCACTAGATACTTTGTCGTTTGCCGAAGCACACCGAGGTTCAATTTGAAGCCCAGTTTGACTAAAGAAAGTAGAAGATTAGATGTCACGATGAAAGTATCGAATATTACGTACGCAATGTACTAATCTGATAAAAGTTAAAAATACAAAATTCAATTTTGTTCCGTTAACAACCTACAACGATCCGGAATAATAACTGATTTTCACTAAGAAAGTTTGAAATATCAGGTTTAATATAATAACAATTTTATGATATAAACTTTTAGATTCTTTTCTATCATTGTATACAAAATAAAAAAAACTATTTTTACTGCGAAGATATACGTTTCATCACGTCAATTAAGAAAACTAAGTAAACCTAATTGATGATTTCTTTACTTCAAGTTTGATTTTCTTTTCATATCTTTCTTTAAATACGACCAATTAAATTTCGTTTCAGATTAAATTTTAAATATATCAGAAACGATTTGTTTAAAGTAAGTAGTTTCAATAATTGATGACGAGGATTGCGTAAATTCTACGATAATAATCAACGTGTTTTTATTATTAATAAATCACTTTATTACTTGTCTCGGTTAAGTTAATATCTTAACAATTAAAAATATTTTTACGATTTTGAGAAATTGATTTGGTCACATGTAGATATGTATAAATTTTCAATGTGAAAGTTGTAGACCATATTCGAAAACGTTAAAGTAAAGTTAATAAGGTGGCAAACCACTATTAGAGCATGATGAGCCTACCTTGGAAAACGCGCAGAAATAACTTATAATATTGTAGATTAAACACATTTAAACGACGCCTACAAATTCTACAAGCTTCTCTTATATGTTATCGAGATTGTGGTTTAATTTGTTTATTTTTAACTGAGCTTTGAGCGCGTGAATAAAAATGTTAGTACTCGAAGAATTTTCTGGATTAATGATATTTATCTAAAAAGGTTGCAATGTTAAGGTTGAGGTTCAAAGACAAATCTGTTTACCGCAAATCAGATATAAGCTCAATAACCCGTATCTCGAAATAAGCGCTGTACGGGAGGCATCAACCACTCTGGCGTAAGCCTATTTTCAACTGCTTTTCATACTCGGATTAATGCAGATAACGAAGGAAATAAAACACATTATCCCGCCTTTAGATTAACTGATCTGCTTTTCTCATTAAAATCAGATAAGCACACATCAGTTGACTACAATTATATAAACACTCTTATTTTGTTTATAAATAGTAAAAACGCTTTTAGTCTCAAGTAAGTTTTCTGATCTGATATTCAGGGATAGATATCGAATTTTAAATTTCATTATAATTTCAAGTCTTAATGCGGATTAGTCTCAAACAGTTCAAAATTACAAAAATTACATACAATTGTAATTTTTTTGTTATCAGATAAATTAACAGTTAACTACGCGGCTGGAAGAAGATCGTTCAGTCGAAATTTCACTTGATGATCATTGGAATCACCCACATTGAATTTACCATTTGGGGTTGTTGAATGGTCCATTTCTTGAAATGGAACACTCATCTGACACAGAGTACATAAGAAATTCTGTGGTTGCGTCAGGCACTGAAATAAGGCAGTTACCAAAGTTATATCCCCTTTTATATCAGCATTATGAAGAATACCCAAACCGTCATCCATAGAAATAAACTGGCATAATTGATTAAAAAGATTAACTCGTGAGAATGAGTTTAAGAGAATATAGTTGTCGATTTAATAACTTTTGGAAATCTAACCTTTTGAAAATTATATAAAATTATATTTTGCAAAATAAATGAATTTGGCTATTAAAACTAGGCAAACTACATTTCAAACATTACGGGAAATGCTCAATAAAAGCTATTGTTTCTTAAATTGTTTTTCATATTAGTGAAAAATAGGTATTTTCAAACCTAACCAACTTAAAATTGAAAATTTTGTCATAGATTTTTTCTAAATCGTTAAAAGAAAGGATAAGTACAATAATTATAAATTTTAAAATTTTGTTCCATGGTTATTTTGAATAGTTAAAATTTTTAAAAAAGACTGATACTTCATGGAGTTTTAAAATATTTTATTTATTTACAAATATTAGAAGCTTTCAGACCGTGGTCCTTCCTCAGCTAGTCAATTATACATTTGACTAGCTGAGGAAGGACCACGGTCTGAAAGCTTCTAATATTTGTAAATAAATAAAATATTTTAAAACTCCTTGAAGTATCAGTCTTTTTTAAAAATTTTAACTATAAGTACAATAAATTAATATTTTAAAATTATTTTCAGAATAAAGACTTAAGATTGGCTCCTGTGTACTTCGACTATGATTATATAAATTATTTTAAAAACACAAATTTTTCTTTTTGGCCGATAAAAGAAGCCCAAGAACTATGGCTATTATCGCGTTAATGCAGTGTGTTTCACAATTCACTTGAACAGCTTTTCAATATGTTCACTACTGGGGTAAGATATATTTACATAGATAATAGCAAGATAACGTCCTTCAGATCGTAAGTAATTTCCGTATGTACAATTAACTGATCAAGCTGATCAGTTTCCATTACGCGTTTAAGGTAAGTGGAAATGTGACATTAATTAGCTAAAACTAGGAGAGTGAAACTCCCATTTAAACCATATTGACTTGGTTCATAGCGCCACTTGGGCAACTGAGGTCTTTGATTAAGCACAGAATAAAAGTGTTATCTTTAGTCAAATAAGTTTACCGAAGTGAAAATTCAAAAATATAAAAAGAAGAACGGATTTTAAAAATTAGACTTTCACAAATAACTGGCGTGTTTTGATGACGAGTGACAAATTATTTGTGAAAGAGTTGCAAAACGAAATATTTTCTAAATTATTTGAGTTTATTTTACAAATGTTCCTCATATAAATTGAAGATGTGGTGACCCCTTGAATTATTTATTTTTAAGGGCCAAGCATTTATAGTGAAAGAAACTTTTAGATCAATCCTGTTGAAATAACAAAAATACGTTATCGTAGACAAATAAGTAAAAAAATAATTATTAAGGTTAAAATAAGGTTTTGGTTTTGGAATAAAAGGGCTAAAAAGAATCAGAAAACAAGTTTCATTCTAGAAATGGGATATATTTCAAATTAATAATAGCAAAAATTAAATTGAAGCAAAACGATAACATTTCGTTAGCTTTTAGCTGAAAAAGTTATAAAAAATATTAATTTAAGTGGACATTTTTACTAAAATACTTGAAAACTTTTGAATATTTGCCTTTCCTATCAACTTTAAAATAAGGTTAGTAAAAAACTGAAGACAAAAATTTTATGAAACATTATGTGTCCTTTCGACTTCATTACTTAGCCTACCTTCAAAGCGGAATAGCGAATGAGTAGGACGACACGCTTTTGGCCAATTACAGACGCCTTTGGTTCCAACATGACGTGCCACCAGCTCATCAACAACCTAGCTGCTTATTGGAAGAAAGGGTCCCGTCAATGACCTTAAAGATCCCTAAACATGACAGCGCTCTACGTTTATCTTTCATAGGGTTTCAAATGGCCCAAATTTTGGCAAAAACTACAAAATGTTCCGTTCTAAATAAAAGTTAATGTTTGTGATAAAGAAGTAATGTAGAGTGACGTAGCACCAAACGTTTCTAGCTGCGACCCCTAGAGACGACGTTACTTTCCCTGAACACAAGATATTGCGGTCATTCGATAGATCTTAGTGAATTTCGAACGTCAAAAAAATAACGGTCATAAAGTTTTTCAAACACCAGTTCAATTAGTTTAAGGGTTGAAAAAAGCAATTTTTAAGCATTTTAACAGAGAATCATTCCGAACGACGCATGTGGATAATTGTAATTTTTCTAACGTTTATTAAAAAATGTTACACTAACAAAGTTCATTAATATATTTTTTAAGTTTCCCTGAGACGTTCTAGTAGTCGGCGAAGGATTGCCAATAGAAGAGTATTGGCATTAAATTTTAAACGTTCTATTGTTTAGTTACAGTACTCAATTCAGTATTTTATTTGCTTATTATTTATCGTTACTATTATCATCCTGTTAATGGTCTTATCTCTGGCGCTACTAAGTCGTCTTTTACCATTTTAAATAAAAGATACGTGTATTTCAGCCCCAGAGAGTAAAACATGGTGTTAGGATGCGCGAATATTAAAACCCTCACTTTTTTCGAAACAGATTTTTGTGTCGTGTAGCGGCTTTACTTTATTATATTTGCACATTGGTGTATTGTTTATATATAAGGTGCTGTCTTGCTTTAGTCCAGGGAGTGTAGGCGTAGCTTCTATTTTATGAATATTAAACGAGGGCGGGTAGTTGCTGCTGGAAACTTTCTAGTTCCTGGGTACCAGTTTGCGATTAGCCAGGAAAAAACCAGAGGTGTACAGGAATATAAAAATAAGTATTCATTACTTATTGATCACACTATCGTGGGTAGTCTCCAATAATTAAGAACGATAATTTCACGTGGTTTGACCCAGAGCTGAATCTGTATAATATCTGTATTTTTCTGATGTACCAACGAGGGATTCGTCAGTCGTTCTCAAGCAATTTCCTTTCTTAGTGTCCACGACACCCTTCCGTTTTACTGGGTATATACTTTGTCTTGGAGCTTCTGCTGGCAACTCCAACTAATTTTTTTTTTAATGCCAGGCCCTCAGTTTTCATTGCCCTGGTACATCCATCTTTGCATAGGTTGAAGATAGAAGGGGGGCATAAAACACTTCACCGAATTTGAATACCTCCGATTTATTCTCACTTTGACATTAAAAGAGTGTTAGCCTCGCTAAAAATATGTCCCAGGCCCATAGAGCGCTTTCCTTTCTTCGTCGGCATCTTCATGAAGGCTTGAGACTTATCTTTGAAAATTGCTTCGCAGTCTGGTCAAGACATACGGAAGTCGAAAAGCACCAAATAAAAATTAACACGCGCTTAAATTAAAATGTCAACTGGTCAGCTCTTGTCTTGTATCGTGACTATAAATCTTTTAATCACAAAGCTAATAAAGTGCTATCTCCGATCTTCGATGCTTTCACGTCTTTAACTCGGCCTACACGCGGGGCCTTCGGAAAAAAATCTTCCGTTCCATCCTTGTTTGGAACACTTTTCAAGACCTCCGGAAATGTCACCGGAACTGCTCTAAATTCATCTGTGAATTGCGCAAGTATCGAGAGAGCCATCCGATATTACACGCAAAAAAGAATCGCTTTTGCCAGATTTATGAAACTTTTAAATTTCGGTGGTTTAATAAATATAAATCAAATAGTCAAAAGTCTTCGAGGACTCGCGATACAAACAAACATTTCAAAATATTTTTTTCCAAGGAGTGGCGCTTTTGCAAATAAGGAAATTAAAAGATCGTTAATTGAAATATATTTATGCATTTATATTTGAGACACTCCTGGCGCGTGAAATATTAAAAAAAAAACGTCCTATATAATAGGGAACGCCAGTCCGGGCGAAAAAAATCGTCAGTCGAAGTTGGTGCTTACGGAATTTTTTTTAATTTCCTTTGAAGAATATAAGGACATTAAATTTAAACGCACATTATCTGTTTATTTTCAAAACTCCACGTGACAAATCGACGATATTTCATATGGTCAGACAGATTTCCTCGACTTAGAGTTAAAACATCAACGACGCCTTTCATTAAACCATAACAAAAGACTTTGGGTATTTATGGGTGGATAGTAATTATACTTACAAGGAGACATCCCGAAGTGTAACCCACCGATTTTGTTCAAACTCGGGGGATTGGTAGACGTTCATGTATGATGAAAAATATTAAAGGGAATTTATTCAATGGGCAACCGTTTTGCCATGGCAACGAAAAATGTTTTTGACAACAAAAAATGGAAATTTTCCCATTGAAAATAACATGGGCCAATTTAAACAAATTTCAAAATTTTGAAAATGCCAAAAAAAGAAAAAATAAATAAAACTTGACAATAAAATCATCAAAATTGATCAACTTTTGATTAAATTGAGGTCAAAATCCCATGTTATTTTCAATGGGAAAATTTAATATTTTGTATTATTAAAAACATGTTTCGTTGCCATGGCAAAACGGTTGCCCATTGAATAAATTCCCTTTAGGATTTTTCATGATTCATGAACGTCTACCAATCCCCCGAGTTTGACCAAAATCGGTGGGTTACACTTCGGGATGTCTCCTTGTTAATGAACCCAAGATTCTTCCTAAAGTTTCCACTGAATCGGCTTTCGGAATGGTGTTTAAGACGCACTGCCCTGGCGCACCATTCCTGTCGAACGTTTCGGGTTTCTTCGTACGGGAAATTGAATACAGTAGTTTCGGAGAAGCGCACACGCTGCATAGAATATACCCTAAAGGTAGTGATAAAGTGGGGTCTGTCAATCAAAATAATAGCCCTTCTTTTCTGCAGGTGGGTAAAGAGCTGATATTCGACAATTAATACCAAAAAGCTGCTGCGTTCTATAAACCTTTAAGTTTAGTGAAGTACATTTGCTAAAGATATACAAAATAGGTACATTATTCACCTGGAGTTTGAGTGTGAAGAAGGTACGGGGGGGGGGGTTGAAAGTCGCGACTGACCCACTGTAGCACAAAGAGTCAATTAAATGTCGAGCTTTTGCCTAAAAGTCGCTTTTGGGTCCTGGCACAAATGCCAACTCTTAATCCGCGTAAAACGTTTTTGATCCATTGTAAAGTCGGTTTAGCGCCCCTAAATTTTGGATCACTTGCCGACTCAAAAAAGACTTTACACTATTAAGTTTAAATTTATAAGAGTAACGAAATTCATATAGTCAATAAGTAACAATATTTTTTATTTCGCGCCAGATTTTTAAAAGTTCTAATGTTTACATTAAAAGGAAGGTTGTTAATATTAAATTGTTTAGCCGCTTTGCAGAAAATCGAATTAAGCTTAAGATTATTGTGTGCGTATTCTAATAGTAGTATACCAGATTGACGGGTATCATAATGAGCGAGTCTGGTTAATTTAAATTGATTATACAATTCCGAATTCAGTGATTTAAAGATTTGTACTAAACAAAATAAGTCATAAATTTGGAAGATGCTTAAGAAATCTAGTGATTTAAAAATTGGGGCTGAATGAGCAAAATACGGTTTGTTATTTACAATTCTCGCCGCTCTTTTTTGAAGTAAAAATAAGCGATTTAAATTTGATTGCGAAGTGTTGCCCCATATTGTGATACAGAAAGTAAGGTGTGGATATACTAGCGCGTAATAAAGTTGAATACGAGTTTGATACGGTAATATAAACCTATTTTGATTAATTAAATAAATACTATAGGTGATTTTTCTTGCCACGCTATCTACGTGTTTAGTGAATTTCATATACGAATCACAATATACCCCTAGATTCTTAAACTCGTTTACTTCATTAATTTCAGTATCGCCTATTTTTACTGTTTTACAACGTGTCCGAGATTTATTAATATTAGCACAAATCATCTAGATTGTTTTGTCCGTGTTCAGGTCAAGATGATTACTTTTTAACCAGTTTTTCAGTTTAACCAAGATCGCATTTGAGGTATCAATAAGTGTGTTTAAGTTGTCTGTTTTTAAATTATCTTTATTTACAAAGGTTAAAAGCTGATTATAAAAACCTTTATCAAAAATCTTCGCAAAAATTGAAAATAAAGAGATAGGCCCATAGTTTGTTGGTAAATTTTTTTCCCTTTTTTATACACAGGTACTATTATAGAGTGTTTTAATCTAGACGGATATTTACCCTGTTCAAATGACATGTTAATTAGACATACGAGTGGCTTTAAAATTAACGGAGCAACTAGTTTCATTATTTTCGGAGCAACATCGTCAAAACCCGGTACGGAGTCACTTTTCATTATATTTTTTATATTTAGAACGGCGAGCTCTTCTATTTGGAAAAGTACCATCGTATTTGGCAAATTTTTTACACCCTGTAGGTTATTATTAATTTTTTGAGTTATACTTTGGGTGTTGTTAGAATTAAAAAATATATTAAAATTATCCGGCGAGTTATCTATTTTGATATCTTTCCTATGTTTATCTTTCCCTAAGAGGTGATTTACTAATTTCCATGTTTTCTTTTTTCGAATTTCCACGAGATTCTCCCAAGGAATTTTTATTGTAATTAATTCTGGCATCCATTGCTAAATTATTACATCGTTTCTTTGATTCTTATAGTTTCTGATATTTTCTATCGTTGGACTACGAGTCGCGGCATTTTTTAGTTTCCTTTTGAGTTTAATTGCTTTTAGTATGTCTTCACATATCCACTTTTGCGAGTCACTTATAGGAGTTTCGTAATAAGGAAAAGATTGATTATATGATTTAACAAAAAAGTCATGGAAACCTCCAAATGCATCGTCCACATCCGAACAGTTATCTAAATAATCCCAATTTTTATTTTTTAGCAAGCTCATAATGCGAGATATTTCTAATTTTAGCTTTCGAGGAGTTTGTTATTGGGCATTCTACACTAACCAGAAGGGAGAAATGATGCGTTATAATCTTTAACGTTTGTGTAGGACGCATTATGGACTTTATGGTGACCGATTCCAAACTATCGAGTAATGGCGTCGTACAAAGAAACTACAAACTGGGCTACCAGATATTTTAAAAGGACTTTAGCGCGGCCAACTTAGATCAGCGTTTACGCAGTAAATGGCTGTGATTATGGAAATAAAAATTAAGAATATAATAATATAAAAATTAAGAATATAATAATATAAAAATTAAGAATATAATAATATAAAAATTAAGAATATAATAATATAAAAAAAATATAAAAATTAAGACCAGATAAAATTAATTAAATAATTAAGTAGTTTTGATTTAACACGTAATATCATTAATTCACGTTAAATAAACTAATAAAATTCATAATAAAATTAATATTTTGTGGTTCATTAATCATTATCAGCTCAAATACAAATACAGGTGAAACAAATTAAAATTAATTGCTGATAAACGCGCCTCTAGATAGCATTGATGGACGAAACATTTCGGACGAATAGTGGAGATCCATGCGACGTCGATTGGGCTGAATATCGGATGTCGCGAAATTGGTACTACGAGGACTAAAATGGGACGTCCGTTATTCGTCCCGTAGGATGACTTTTGGACGGGACCAAGCTGGGCTCTATGGACCATGCTGGGACGTCCCAGGGACGATTTGTGTTTGCTAAAACAGAATTTTTTTAATATTTTATAGTGGGACTACCATGTCTTTTGCAAAATCATATTATACGTTTCGTTTCCAATAACAACCGAATTTGTGGAGACCCATTTACACCTGTCGGGAAGTTTAGATTTTGCAAATTAGCGTAACTTGTACCTATCCAATTGTTGGTTTGAGGTGAAATCATGCTGAATAAATACATTTGCACCTTTTAACATAATATTCTTTGTAAGGATTGACATTTAAACATCGTAAGACTCGGCTTTATAAACAATCGTTCTAGTTTTAGCTGGGAGATAAGGCCCCGTTCGATAGACCTGAGTGGGAGTTATTTTAACGTTAACTTGTAACAGAGATGGCAAGACTCACAGTAAGCTTATTTATATTAGATAAATATGGTAAAAAAGATGAAAAAAAAATATATTTTTACCAACCTAGTTGAAGAGACAATAAAGTTAGTCGTGGCTAACACCATTTACACCTGGACTACAATGCCAACGTTATAACTCCAATTTCAGAGTGTCCGCTACAAAACACCACCAAGTGGAGAAAATCCACAAACATGCAGCAACCCCACCTTTTTTTATCCCCCTTCTTTAAGAGGCGAACTGTTCGCGCTCTCTTACGCTGTTTCTCGGACTCGGGGTACCTCTTAATTTCTAGCGCGGGTCTAAATAAATTTTCGGTGGTCTGCAACTTCTCGGCGTTAAGTGGTTAAGCCTAGGGCCATAGGCAACAATAATGCCGGCTATTCGGTGCTCTTATGGTGCTTGCAAAAACCAAAAGCGGTATATTCAAGACAATATTAAGTTAAGTTTCCCAGTGTAAAACTGGAACCTGCCAAATGTGATAAGTGCGTCAAGGCTTGTGGTAGGTTGGACCTTACAATGAAAGATTTGGAGAGTCGATACTCGAACAACCAGCCTAAACGATTTTACGTGTGCTCGTCGCACTAATAATTCATAATTAAACATACCTTCAACAAGTTCCCAAAACGTTTTAGTTGGAATTTCAATAAACTTTGCCATGTGGTTTCCACTTAAGCCTTGACGCCGTACATAACGGGTGAAAATTGGTCACGACTAGCGGGGCGACCGAGTAAAATGTCGGGAGAGGAAGGCGACGCTATGAATGAAAGGGGCGCGAAGTGAACGCGTTTTTTCAGCCCGAATTCTCTTGTGGACGATAGTTACCTCTAAATAACGATGGTGGCGTTGGGGTAGCGGCGACACTAGCCTAACAACAACGCCTACCGTCAATGCAGTTCAGGTGTAAATGGTCTTAGGTCATAATCTTTAAAGTGCTTCGTGTGAGCCTCGCCAGCAAGAATAACCGAAGAATATAGCGTCGACTTTCGAGCTCAATTTGATAACACAATTTTTTGAAGAGTAGACAAACACGACCAATAACAAGTCGGCCCAGGCCGTAATATTAGTTCCACATCAGTGTATTCGAGTGGGCAAACCCATACAACCTAAGTATACACAGGTAGGCAAACTAATACAAAAGCTGTTGAGGCTACGTGATTTCTTATCGTTTGATATATAAATTGCCATCCTAAGTTAAAGAGTGGATGCCGCCCACCATCAGGAGACCCGGATGGGCAAACTGATATAAAAGCTGTTGAGCCCATATGTGATTTCCTATTGTTGGATATATAATTTACCAATCTATGTTAAAGAGTGCGCACCGCCCACCCTTTGGATACGCGGGTGGGCAAACCAATACAAAAGCGGTTGAGGCCCAGGGATTTCCTATCGTTAGATATATAAAATTCCAACCTAAGTTGAAGGATTAAAACTTGGGCGCCACCCACACTCAGGATACGTGGGTGGGCAAAGCAATACAAAAGCTGTTGAGGCCATGTGGTTTCCTATCGTTTGATATATAATTTACCTTCCTATGTTAAAGAGTGGGCACCGCCCACCCTCAGGATACCTGGGTTGGCAAACCAAATTAACCAATACAAAAGCTGTTGAGGCCATGTGATTCCCTATCGTTATATAAACGAAAAAATCAAAGGTGAAATAGGTAAACAAAACACGGCAAACATAATTCTTCTAAATTATTGAAATTAGTAGAAATATCATTTGAAGAAATTCTTAAACTGGGATTAAAATGGGTTTGTTTTACGAAATTTATATCAAACATTTGGGTAGTTTAGGCACAGAAGGCCTGTAAATTCCCAAATTCATAAAAAAAAACCATGCATTTATTAACTTGTTTTTTTCGACCACTCTTCCTTTAAGAGGGTTGGTCGGAGGGGGCGGAAATTAACGGCACTGCGTGCGCGTCAAAGAATTCTATCGAATGAGATTAACTGTTTTTTTTTCGGTCACTCTCCCTTTAAGAGGGTTGGTCGGAGGGGGGGAAATTAACGACACTGCCTGCGCTTCAAAAAGTTCTATCGAATGAGACCAACTTGTTTTTTTTCGGTCACTCTCCCTTTAAGGGGGTTGGTAGAAGGGGGGGGATTAACGGCACTGCGCGTTCTATCGTTTGATATAAAAAGTACCATCCTAAGTTACAGATTTGACTTTAACGTATTGTTATTAAGGGGGGTGGAAATTGTGCCCCCTGTTTACCTTACAGACCTGAAACTGGCCATCGGTTTAATGGGGTTGTTCGGAGGGGGCGGAAATTAACGGCACTGCGCGTTCTATCGTTTGATATAAAAAATGCCATCCTAAGTTATAGAGTTGACTTTAACGTATTAGTGCGGTGGCGGAGTGGTTAGCACTTTCGCCTCGCAGCAAGAGGAGCCGGGTTCGATCCCAGCTTGTGGCACTGGGTGAAAACTCGGAACAACTCCTTCTGCGTTGAGTTTGCAAGTTCTCTCCCCACTGGTTTAAGGGGTTTTCCCCCGAGTTCTTCGGTTTCGCCTTCCATAAAAACTTGTCTAGGTTAACGGTAATAGTTAGTGTAGGGAGCTGTTGGCTCGATCTCGTGGCATGCAGGGCTTTCCACCACCCTCCTACGCATTGTAACCCGGCCACCTGAATTAAGGGCTTCAAAAGTCGCATGATGACTTAGGCCTAAGGTGGTGCCTTGGGTATTAGCCTAGCTGATTATCGAAAAAATTGATTATCGTATTGTTATTAAAGGGGGGTTCAAAATTGTGCCCCTGTTTACCTGACAGACATGAAACTGACCATCGGTAAACGTTGTGTAGCCCCACACTGTAATTCAAACTTCCCGTCACGCCCCTGTCACCGTTTGTGAAAATCCACTGGGTTGGGTGAGGGGGGCGGCGAAGTTTGAGGTTAACTTGACCTTAAACGCCGTAAATGTACGTAAAATAACGCAGAAAAAGGAACGATAATTGCGACAACTTAACTAGCCAATTCCCCCTAGCGTCACTAAAAACGACTAGAAGTTCCGAGAATAGTTTGAAGAGAACGGCGTAGCTCGGTCGGTAATGTCGTCGGTTTTTGGAGATTACGCGGCTAGCAGCAGCTATCTGGGTTCGAAGCTCGCTGGTGCCGAGGATATAAGTTATATTATTAAATTAATTTTCGCAGCTCCATTTATCGTGTCGTTGCTTTCCACGCCAAACAACAACAAACTACAAACAAACAACAAACAACACTTAACGACATTCCGTCCATAGCAATAGTCCCACTTCGATATATATATCTCGATGTGGAACTAAAAACAAGCGGCAGATTTCACTAAGTCAATAAAAAAAGTCTATTGATAAGGCTTGCTTAGTGACGACTTCTCTAGATGCGTATTGTTTCGTTGGCGCTTCTCTGGACAATGATTGTTTTAAAAAAAAACTCACAAGGAGACTCTTCCCGAGGTGGTTATCACCGATTTTGTTGAAACTCGGGGGTTAGGTAGACCTTATGGTAGTATGAAAATTGGCAAAGGGAAAAGTTGCAATGGGTTTTAATTTTCCCATGGCAACCGAAAATGTTTTTGATCTCTCAAACTAAAAATCTCAATTTAAAAAAGCATGGGATTTTCTCAGTTTCACAGGGTACTTACTTACTTAAAAAAATTGAAAAAATTTTATTTTTAAAACATAACCAAAAAGATTAATTTGACCTATTTTGGGTAAAATTAATCTATGATTTTGGCTAAAATTGATAAATTTTGGTTAAATTTTAACAAAATTTGGGTAACCTAGAAAAGCCCATGCTTTTTTAAATGGAGAGGTCAAAAACATTTTGGGTTGCCATAGTAAAACTAAAGCCCATTGCAACTTTTCCCTTTGCGAAATTTCATACTACCATAAGGTCTACCTAACCCCCGAGTTTCAACAAAATCGGTGATAACCACCCCGGGTAGTCTCCTTGTCAGTTTGAAGAACGTTTGATCCAGGGTGAATGTATTTCAGCGGACGGCGTAGATTGACGGTTATGTTGACGTACGATACTCAGTTTCTTCGAGCTAACCTGATAAAAAAGGTGTAAGCAATCTCGAAACAGATGTCCCGCTGAAAACAAATAAGCATTACATCCATAAAGCAATAAATGAGTGGTTTCGTTTGCGCTTTGTTATAGGTATTCTTTTCGTACATTGTTGTGTTGTTTTAAGTTAGTGTACTTGTTGACTAAACTATTATTCGTAGTTAATGTATAGGATTTATAAAATGTGCTTCGTAATTACTAATTTATTAACAGGGTGAGTTAGAACATGTTGTAATGAAGTTGTTTTGGCAGTTGTACAGTGTGTTTGGATATTTACCGAAGATTCAATTTCATTGTTGGAGCGTAGCTCCTTCACTAGCGACTCAAATGGAGTTATGTCTGTAACGCTGTTTCTCAGAAACTACCACACCTATTGAAAAGAAACTTCACACATATAACGATATAAATAACCTGTGTCCTAACGAAGCGGAAAACGAAAAAAGGTTGTGAAAGGTCCGAATTTATAGAACACGCACCGTTTTTCTTAAGTATATTTTTATTTGATTGGAAAGTTCCAAAATCAAAATTGACATAAAATATTTAACAGTGTATGGAATGAATTATCCAACAAAGATCTTCGTGGTCGTCTTTGGGCGTTAGGTTTAAAAGCTATTTCGCATTGAGACATTGGAAGCTACGAAGCAGCCGATCGTTTAACCCTTCAACATTTGTATGGGAAATCTGATTCGTTTGTATTGATCAATACTACCACTAAAGAGCATCGAAAACGCTTGCTAAAGCGACACAAAGATTTGCAAATTCTTAAAGAGTATGATCATGAAAGAGCAGATATATTTATGAAACAAATGGTTGATGATATTTATCCTTATCATCTGGATAGTCGTGAAGACACATGTTTGTATGACTGGTTGAGGTTCTACTATCGTGTTCCAATAAAGCCTACCACAAAAAGACCGGCAGATATACTTAAATTGAAAAACAATAATGGTTTTGTTAAAATGAGGGTAAAACCTTTTTAAATTAAGCACGCACACGATGATCCATACAAATCTGAAACGGAGGCGGAGAAATTTTACCATAGTATGTTAATGCTATTTTTACCTTGGAGGGAAGAAACTTCTTTATTAAGTAATTATACTTCTTTTAAAGACTCTTTTGAAGCTCATTTGACAAAGTTGAAGTATCATGAAAAGTTAAGTGCTTTACTAGAAGCTGAAAAATCTTTGGAAGAAGCGTTAGCTAAAAATACGCCACATGTTGCTGAAAATAAATTCATGGAAGATGCTGCCGATAACCCTATTGCAGGCAGAGAAGTGATAGAAGCCGAAAATGCAATGGAAGAAATTAAAGCAGCTCTGAATGAAAATTTTATATTAACTCCCGAAAGTCTACTCAGTGACCATAGTTTTGCAAGAAGATCAAAGAGTTATACTTGAGAATATATCGGCACATTTCTGCGGTGCAAATCCTTCTGATGAGGGCTTATACAGGGTCTTTTTTTTTGCTCGGAAAAGTGTTTTTTTTCAAAAACTATTTATAGTACCGATTTCAAATTTGGAAGGTCAATTCTCTATACCGGGGGACATCAGTTTGAGAAATTTGAGCGTTTTCGGTAATGTTTTTCACCAATTTTGAAAAATTATTTTTCGACCACTAGGTGCGAGATAAAAAAAATTCTATTATAAAGTTGTAGGCCGTCATCGAAAACCCTTAAAAATTGTTCACTCGACGAAAAACAATTTATTTATCAGTGAAAATTCGAGCTTGAAAAATTTACAAGTTGGTGAAGCCAAATTACGATAATTGAAACCGAATTACCTAATCCAGTTGAAACTTTGGTTAAAAAACGACCGGATTTAAAAAACACGAGGCTATAGGTCAATCCTAAACATGCATTGGGTATTTAAAGGAAAACTTTGGGAGATTATTATCAGTGTTTGATAATATTTCGAACAATGCCTCGTTATTCAGTAGCTGAGCGTACCGAGATAGTTGCCATTTACTATGGAGAAGCAGCGCAAAACCTTAGAAGAGTGACTGAAATCTTCGCAGAAAGACATCCAAATGGAGCACCATCTGTAAATACAGTAAGACGAGCAATTCACGATTTTAATCAATTTGGTCACTTGCAACCTTGGTTTCGCGGATTGGGTCAACCGGATTTAGACTTCGAGAACAATGTACTCGCGTACTTTGTGGCATATCCTCGTCACAGTTGCGCTAACGCCGCTGCTGATTTGGGTTGTTCTGCAAATCGTGTGTGGAAAATTCTTCGTAAGAATCGCTATCACCCATACAGAGCTACGCTCCACCAAGGACTAATTGACGGAGACCATCAAAGACGTTATGAATTTAGCAACTGGTTACTAAAGGCTGTCCAAGAAGATAGACAATTTTTGCGCCATGTTTTGTTCTCCGACGAAGCGTCATTTTCTAGAGATGGGCCCTTTAATCATCAAAACAGCCATCTTTGGTCTGACATCAAACCACATTTGGGTTTTGAATATCATCACCAGGTTCAATTTGAACGGGTCAATGTTTGGGTTGGACTTGTTGGAAACCGTTTGATTGGTCCCTTTTTCCTGCCGACGAACCTCAACGGCCAAAGGTATTTACATTTTCTACAGAACGAACTGAGTGACGCAATCGACGACCTTCCATTGGCTGAAAGACGTCAGTTGTGGTTTCAGCAAGATGGCGCCCCTCCGCATTTTTCCCGGCAAGTAACTGAGCACCTCAACAACGAGTTTCCTGAAAGGTGGATAGGGAGAAATGGTCCAGTGCATTGGCCAGCAAGGTCACCTGACCTAACACCGCTGGATTATTTTCTCTGGGGATTCGTTAAAGCAAAGGTATACGCCACGCCCATTGAAACTAGGGAGGAACTCATTAGACGAATAATCAGTGCTTGCCGAGACGTCACACCAGAAATGGTAGAGAAAGCGTTTGAGAACTTAATTGTCCGCGCACAAACCTGTGTTGCAGCCAATGGTGATATTATTGAAAATGTTTTGTAAAAATTTATGTGAATAAAATATCTGCATTTAAAAACCAAACGTGTACATTTTTTCAAGTGTGAAAACTCTACTACGTTTGTATTAGACTTGTTCCCTTTTCAATTATCGTTTCAAACAATCGTAATTTGGCTTCACCAACTTGTAAATTTTTCAAGCTCGAATTTTCACTGATAAATAAGTTGTTTTTCGTCGAGTGAACAATTTTTAAGGGTTTTCGATGACGGCCTACAACTTTATAATAGAAATTTTTTATCTCGCACCTAGTGGTCGAAAAATAATTTTTCAAAATTGGTGAAAAACATTACCGAAAACGCTCAAATTTCTCAAACTGATGTCCCCCGGTATAGAGAATTGACCTTCCAAATTTGAAATCGGTACTATAAATAGTTTTTGAAAAAAAACACTTTTCCGAGCAAAAAAAAAGACCCTGTATATGTTTCTAAGTGGATATGGTGGCACTGGAAAAAGTAAAAAAAAAAACTCTGATAAAAGTTATTTGCAGTCATTTTAAAAACAATTATGCTGTAGCTTTAACAGCACCTACCAGGTTGGCTGGGTGTAATATAGGAGGTGCAACTCTGCACAGATTATTTATGTTACCCGTGCAACGATGGAAAATAGCGAAATATCATAAGTTGGGTTCTGAAAGTTTGCAAGTAATGCGAAACACATTCAGCCTTGTGAAATTGTTAATAATCGATGAAAGTAGTATAAGACTAAAACTTAGCGCTTTTATTTCCAAGATGGCCGCCAAGATGGCCGCCAAAACACCCCCTTGGGCTCCAGATTGTTGTACGTTAGTTACGGAATACGCCACTATTCCGACCAAGATAACTATTTCGAGGTCTCTGCCGAATTCTTTGGTCCCCCACAGCCGCATGAGTGTATCTTTTCTATTATTGAATTCTTGACGAAGACATTTGCGTCAAGTTCACTCTTTTCATTGAGCTCCAGATTGTAGCACGATAGTTGACGCCGCTGTTCCGACCGAGAAACTGGTTTTAAATTTAAAAATTCGCTTTAACTTCCTTTGAAATTGTCCTATATTATAGGAATTCTAGAACTATCTTTCATAAATTATTTATCATCTTAAAGAATTGTATAAAACATGTTGATATCAGTGTTACAAAAAATAAATGAAACTATCAGTTTCCGTTTACAAAATTAAAAATATAAAATTATATTTCTAATCTAAAAGGGAAATAACTGCAGGACCTTTCAAAAAATAGGCAAAAATAAAGCTAAAACCTAAAACTATGTGATTCATTTAATTAACCCTAAAATAAAATAAATCAGAATTATTTGATAAAGTCTAATTTTTGCCATTTGTTCTACTTGCTAACTTCACTTTTAGGAATACGCGATGAAAGGGTTTGTCTTCGTTTTATTTATAGTTAGGTTTACAGATCACTTTCAGACACTCAATTTTATTCTGAAGCTACCGAAGTTTCTCAAATAATATCGAACATTTAAAAAAGTCAGAAGAAATTATTTAAAATAATTTAAAGGGAGTGCGTCCCAAAAATCGTGTTGGTGGATTACGTATTTAGTTTTTTTGTCGCTAGTAGCGATAGCAAGCTCGCTTTTGTGAGAAAACGTGTATGTAGTAGAAAATTTAGTACCGCACGCAGTTCACACATTTTCGACGATATCAGGAAGAATGATTGCCAAAAAATAATTTAACTATAGAGAGCTTGTTGAAAACTACTATAGTAGTATTTTGTTCTTTTTCTAACTGAGTGTATTATATGTCGAAACAAAATATAGGTTTCTAAACGACTACCCCCAATTTTTAAATTCCTTTATTATTAATTTGCAATCGAGCGACGTTTTTCGATTCATTATGACAATGAACGCATTTTTATCAAAAACAATTCCCAATGGCCCAATAAATCGTGAACTATTAAATTTGATCTGTCGGCAAATACATTTACGATGTTTACATAACCACTTTCGGGAATGTGGTTTAGAACTACATATGGAGAACAATTTGGACATCTCTCTCGATATTGAATGCGACGTAAAAATAAATTATCAATGAGGACATTTTATATTTAAATTTTTATAGAAGATCAATTAAAAATTCCACAGGATCCTCTTGGTTGATGCCATGAAATCGATTGTTAAGCGTTCTTCTAACATTAATAGTTTGCAAATGAGGAATATTAGTATCTGATTGCCTTAATAATAAATCTTGCAATGCGCAAGTTGTTGGCCCGGGAGCTGAGATGTGACTTTTTCTTGAATATTTCTTACAAACTCAGGAATGTGAAACAAAGCTTGTAAAATGCATATAGCATAGCACGAATTATCATTATTTAGAAAACCTTTTATTGTAATAGGCATCGTTTCATTCTGAATACTTAAAGGATTCTTACATATCGGAGGCTTGGAAATAAAAGATTTATAACGTACTCCAGCTTCACTACACTTATCAGTTTCGTTGATTATTTCAGCTGAAACAGCTACACATTCTGGAACATTTGATTGTTTTTTCTTCCTATATATCAACTAAATTTGTGGCAAATCTTTCCTAAAGTCATTTCTGAGTCGATTATATTCTGTTATAGCTTTCAAGTCGGCGTATATTTTGGATGGGCACAAATCAAGTAAATGAAGACCATCTAACGATGTAACTCTAGAAAGAGCAACATAAGCCATTCCACTTGGGGAAACACTTGCTCCTATGTTTATCATAGCACAATCTGTGCTCATACCTTGACTCTTATGTATAGTAACTCCATACGCTAAAATCACAGGAAATTGAAATCTTTGCACAGTAACTCCATACGCTAAAATCACAGGAAATTGAAATCTTTGCACAAAAACGTTTGTGACAATTTCAAACTTCACCTTAACTATTTCAATTTTATCTTGATCAGCATGGCCATCGAACAAAACCATCAAATCTGAAATAACGCCTTCTGCGTTCTCCATAAAGCTTTTCACCGTACCCATAGCTCCATTAAGAATACCTTTCTCTATATTTAGATTTCTTCTTAACATTATGCGAGCATCGATACAAAGCTAAATTCTAAACTCCAAACCAGCGGTAGCAAACACATTTTTCTCAAAATTCTTTAACTGATCTTTAAAGTGTTTTAGCATTTCTCGATGTCCATGGACTTTATTAACACTCAGTATTTCCAAAATAGGATTGTTACATTTTTGAAGCATTATGTTGTTTAAAGCTTCGCGCATTTGATTGGTTGGTAACAAACAAACCGGTCTTTTTCCTTCTTGGCATAACCTATCATAACAGTTTGCAATATTTTTCACATAACTTGCTTTGGGAATTAAACGTGTGTTCAACACTTTGACATCTGGTTCTGTAACTTCACCAACGGGTATTCTAGCAAGCATTTCTCCATAAGCGTGGTCACTTTTTTGCCGCTTGTTAATTGTCAATTCATCAAACTTTAAATATTGTTTGAATAAATTAAATTCGCCATCTGAGCCAATTAGTTTTTCTCGCTTCTTAGTGACTTACCGTAGAAAAAACTGGGTCACCCTTGACAGGCTGTAATTGTAACAAATCCCCTAAAGCTAAGATTGAAATACCACCAAATACTTCATTTTCGCCCGTAATTTCACAAAGTCTCAAATTAATATAGCTCAACAAAGCCGAAGAGACCATTTATATTTCATCAGTAGTATAAGACTAAAACTTAGCGCTTTTATTTCCAAGATGGCCGCCAAGATGGCCGCCAAAACACCCCCAAAAATATTTTCAAAAACAAAAATTTTTGTCCTTGGAAAAAGTCAACATAATATTTTAATTTAAATCTCAAATTTCACCTTGAAGATGATCTTTGACCTCGACGCTCGAACACTGTCCACAACCACTAAGCCTCGGTCTATCACCCCAACAAGTTTGGTCACGATCGGACAAGGTCGAACCGAGATATCGGCGGTAATATGTAACCCCACCAAATACTTCCACTTATTTACTTTTGATATCGTTTTTTCGTTTTTTTCGTTTTTTCGCCGTTTAAAATGCTAATTAGTTATTTGCGAGATGGGGAAACCTTCGTTTTATAGCCTTGGCAACGTTTGGCCACAGCCAATCACGTAATGTCCAACTTACCCCTGTTGAAAATTAAACTTTATTTACTTTTTGGAAATAAATAAATAAACAATCAATACATAGTTTGCATCCCTACGTCATCAATGACGCAGTTCCAAGTATAGATATAAGAACCAAGAATAAATATTTAATTTGAGCTAGAATGAACTATGCCGCCATTTTGCCGGTGTAGATTTCTTAGTAAAACGGGAGGGTTAACAGTTTCAATCGTCTGTTTGCGGATTTTAATTATTTTCAAATGATTAATAAATTAGTTTCACGTTAAAAATGGTTATCTGCCTGGTTAAAAATTGTTCGAGTAGTTCAATTACCAAGGGAGAGCGAAAATTGTTTATTTGATAGCGAAGGTAATTGTAAAAAGGATGACCGCAAAGGCCTAACTTTGATAAGCTTTGTCAACTTCTTTTCGTAGATATTTCTGTCGTAATTTGATATTTTATTTAAATAACCCGGCCTTAGAATCTTATCTGACTTTGTTTAGGGCCCATTTAAAATTTGAAAGCATAAATCTAATTAGTTTTGTCGCTTTGACGAGATTACCAACAAAATGGCTACCTATTTAGTAGCTACGCGCGAAATGGTTTGAATTTTTGATCGCCCTCCCAGTTTCCTTGGAGACCATAGGACCCTCCCTTCGGTGCAAACTATGTATACACATTTTAAAACAAATTACAATGGGGCTGGTCAATATCCGCCCGAGATATAGCCCCTTATGTATAACCCCGGTCGAAATAAAATATAATTTAACTTACCCTGTCGAAATAAAATACATATTTTAAAACACAACAAATTGAAATAGGCCTGATTGTTCAATATCCGCCCAATAACTTATGTTTTACCCCTGTTGAAATGAAACTTTATTAACTTTTGGAGATAAATAAATAATACAATAACGACATAATAAACAATCAATACATATTTTAAAAACACAACAAATTACAATGAATAAAAGCGGTATTTTTTTAAGTAATTGTTTGTTTTTATTTAAATAATAGGCTTATTCACTTTCAATTATTTAAACATTTTGCAATTTTTATTAAACTATTGGTTATTTAAATAAATATTGAAATATAGCCGAGCTTATTTTATTCATGGATTAATGGACTGCCGAGCACTAACTTTTGCAACTCGAAAGACTATAATTTTACCCAAATAGATGTCTGGTTAATTTTTAGTAGTAAAATAATATATTCTAAAGTTGGAAAATCATTTTTAAGTTACATAATCAATAAAAATTCCAAAAACCATTTATTTAAAACAAATAAAAAATAATAATAATTAAATTAAAAATAGCAACATTGTAAATAGAATTTTCTCTGACTATACACAGTAAACGAACGGGTATTTATTGGCGGCTAAATTAAAACAACATTAAGTTTATTAATTTGAATTATTTTCAAAATTAAACATTACTTACTTTGATTTATAAGTTTATTTTTCTGCTGAACAGCGTTATCAGAAGCACGCTCTATGAAATTATGCCGCATTGTGAACTATAAAAAATATCTATATATCTTTAAATTCATAAATTAAAAAATTACCTCTAGGATAGAACAGGTTCAATTGCATTATCCTTGTAATTTGATACCCACCCCTTAATTATTTTTACGTGTAAATGTTATCAACTACAATTACAGCCTTCTAAAACTAGTTTGGATTTTTCAACAATTGACTAATTATATCAATTAAACGCAAAAATGTTTATTAACATCTGGTATTATTGATCCTACTCTATTTTTTCCCAACTTTTGCATCTCCGCGCCAGATTGAATTAATCAATAAAATTATAAACGCAGATCACGTTTCGCCAGGAGACATTCCACAGAGCCAGTGAGAAGAAAAAACTGGTTGCTCTAACAAACGTTGTATATATTTAATGTCAATTAAAAAACGGTTTTTTTTCAAAAAATTCAATTTTATTTTGTATTGCTCTGTTGTTTATGTAACTTTTCTCTATATAATACAATAAATATTTATAAAAAAAAGATTTATTTCATTTTATACACAGTGTTTTTTTTAGATCGAGGATAAATACATACCGAACTATATTCAGATTCTATACAATCTGTATCTCTCGAACGTCTTCTATTTCCTCTTACACCACATATTATACAAATTAAATGTTGAGGAAAGATTAATAATGCATCCGATGGAATTATCATTGATAAACAATTGCCTTGTCTAAACACAACAGGTTGGTAGTAAAATCGACATTGTTTATTCCAACAATAATATAGGAGTCCACCATAGGTTTCTAACGACTCAGTATATCCAAAACAATAAGGACAACAAATAAAACCATCTTTTTGTACTTTAACAGAACCTCTTTCTAACAAATTTTTGCAAGAACTCTCGTCCACTGTATAAAATGAAGAAATAATTAAAAAATATAATTAAAGAATATTAAAATTACTAAATAACATACTTTTATCTCCAAAATTGAAGAAAAACTGTATTTCTTAATATTCAACTCTTTCGTTTACACGGCGAATATATTTCTAATGATTAAAGGTAAAATTCAAGTTTTTATACAAATTATGTATGTGTAGATATTAATATTATCATAAATTAAAAAACCCGAAGATTTCAGGTTATATAAAAATAAGTCAAGGTAAAATCTTTTTTTCATAATATAGTATATTTAAAATCACCTTTAGAAATAATTAATCAAATAATTATGTTTCAAAAATAATTTATATTTTGTAATTATTTTCAACCTTATTAAACGATAATTATAATACAAATTTATCGTAAATACATGTACTTTTTATATATTAAAAAGGGTGTTCGTATCGTTGGAATGTGCTTTCCCCCATCAATACACAAACCTGCTAACCTTGAGGAATTTAATATTTTTCAAAATATAAGTTATTTGTTGAGTTGTATAATATCACTGTAAAACCTAATTGCGAGTAAATTTTTTTATTATATCACAGTTGAAATGGGAAAACGCAAAATGTCTCAAAAATCGCCCTCTTTAAAAGTTAAAAAAATTAGTTATTTATGGGGAAACCAGAATTTAAATGCGATTCACTCGTTGATAATTCGTGTTATTTTGACATGCCATGTCTAAAACCCGCGTTTAAAAGTATGGAGGGATTTACCTTTAAGGAAAAATGTTGGATTTGTCAAGATCTATTTCTAGACAGGAGAATTTTTAAGCAACATTTAATGAACCATTTAACATGTAGTTTTTCGAATAAATCACTCACTAATAAAAGAGTGTGGGATTGTTTAAATTCAAAACACCAGAAATACACACTCGAAGATGAACTATTAGACGATCAAATTATTGATTATTTGAACGAGTTTAACGTAAAAAATCAAGAATGGTACGATGATTTAGTAATCGACGGTAAGATTCAACCTTCGAACTCAAATGTTGAACCAACTAGTAAAGAAGAAAGTGTAGATTCGAATATTCTTAACATGGCTGAAGAAACGTTGAATTCTTTAATGGAGTCTAACCCTGTGCTTACAAACGATTTGAAAATGCCGAGCGATAATCAGTTGGAAGCACTTATTTATTTTCAAGAATATTGTAAAAATAATCAAATTTTAATCCCCAACAATGCGGAAACTTCTATTGAAGTATTGCAAAATCTTGAAAAAACTTGTAAAATGATTTAAAACATGTAAATAAATCTTTTTTCTATAAAATTCACTGTTATTATTTTCCTACGTAAGATTTCTTTCAAACAAAATTCAATAACAATTTACTTTTGAAGATACAATTTTTTATAATATTTAATAATATTTATTTTGCCAAAGACAAAATTTGTAGGCGACCACAGAAAGTCTATATGTAACGAATACCATCCTAGTACAAACCACTTAATAAGATTAAAATAAATAAAATTTTACTCGAATAAAATCATTTTTTGCGAAGAATTACAAAATAAATTATACAATTTATAAAGATTTTAATAATAAATCAATTCCAAAAATCTGTACAAAATAAACCATCCAATAAAGATATTATTAGGAGTATGAAAAAAATAATGGTTGTAAAAAACCAGAAATATTATAACGATATAATTAAAAATATTTATAATTACATTATTTCGTAGAAGTTTTTCTTCTTAACTAAAAAATGAGGTAATATATCTATTTACTTATAACTGTTTTAACCAAAAATATCTTACTATTAACTAATTGAAGATAAATTCTCAAGTTTTTATTTATTTTGTGAGATAAATATATAAATTAGTAAAGAATTTAAATTAGAATGCTGAGAGTTAAAAATATTGATCAAATTTGTGTCAAGGTACAGTTTTTTAATACTGTCACATATTTTAAAAAACATTTCTAGAAATGATTAATCAAATAACTATGTCTCAAAAATAATTAATTTCTTATAATTATAAATAATAGGTGTAACCTTCTAACTTAATATCAAACGTAAATTATAATACATCATTCTCGTAAATACATATCCTTTAAACATATTAAAAGGGTGATTTCAAATTTAACACAAAAACGAACTATACTTATTTTTTAAATTATAAACCTAACCTTGGATATATTATACATTAAGTATAGTTAAATGTTAATTATCTTTTTAGACATGTGTATTCTTTTGTATAAAAATAGGGCGTTGTCAGATTAAAAAAATTACGGTTAATAGTATTACACATACAGTCACATTCTGTATAAAAAGGTGACATTTCCATGGTAGGAAAGCACACTGACTGACAAATTTGTTTCGTTCCGGGGACGTAGTTCAAATAAGACAAGTGTTTGAACATTTTTCTTACATAAAAGTGAACTAGATTTAAATGGAAATAAAATTTGTAAAAATATCAAAGAATGCTTTCGATCCAGTTCGCGCAACCAAATTTTCAGCAGGCTTAGATTTAAAATCTGCATATGATTATATATTGGTTTCTGGAGCCAGATTGTTAATAGAAACAGATTTAAAAATTTTACTTCCCGAAAACACCTATGGTCGTATTGGTAAAATTTTTCAAAATGTTGTAAAAATTTAAGAAATCAGTTCTTAATTTATCATGTTTAAAAAGCTCCTCGCAGTGGTTTGGCCCTTCATTACGGAATTGATGTTTTAGCCGGAGTTATTGACATAGACTATACTGGACCAATTGGTATTGTTTTAATCAATCATGGGAAAGTTGATTATAAAATTTTAAGAGGTGATAAAATAGCGCAATTGATTTGTGAGAGAATATTTTATCCATCAGTAGTAGAGTGTGAAGTATGTTTAACCAAGACTTTACCTAAAGTTTTGACATAATATACTATTTCTTGTTATTAATCAGAAATTTAAAGAAACGGAAAGAGGATGTCATGGGTTCGGTTCAACCAACTAACACAACTTAATGTTTATAATTTAATTTATGTAAAATAATTAAATAAATATTTAACCAACAGTTAAAAAATGTTTTATTTAATTTTTATATAAACAAATATTGGTATATATGATTATATATAGAATTTGTTAAGATAGAGTTAATATAATTTTATTACAAGAAAACAACAATGTATAAATACAATTCCGATTAAAAAATTAACTGGGTATATATGACCAATTATTTCTAAATCAGATCATCCCTTCTATGATTGTTTGATGAATATAATTATTGATAAAATAAGTCTCTCCAAGTTTTAGTAATAAAAACTCAATAACGCATAATTTTTTTATTAACAATTGATAGCATCGACCTCAAACTAAATTTATATTGCCACACAAAATTATTTAAAAGCTTTAAAAATTATAAATGTGAAGCATGAAATATTTCACTGAGTTTGTAAAAAACTGAAATCAGTTTGAATTTTCTGAAATAAGTTGACAACAAAGATAAATCTAAGCGTAAATTAAACTTAAAATTAGGTAAATGAATATTGTAAGGTACCAGAATTTACGTACGTCTTATTATCTGGAATTTTTAGGCATCTTAACTAGTATAAGCGTATTAAAACTTAATTTCATGTATTTGTCCGCGTGAAAAAATTTGCATTCGTGAACGTTTCTCTTCGTGTATTGAATAAACGTAACAAATTAAGAATAAATCGTTCTTATCGTATCTTGGTCTGTTTATTGTATTTGTACGTTTTCTGGTTCAATAGGCTACAATAAGTTTTGAAGATGACATATGGAGTTATTTATCTCCCGTCTTTTAATGTAAACAACCTATATTATGTGTAAACTATGAAATACATTTATAATTACATTTATTATTACCACTATTATAATTTCTAGAGGGCTGTATTTTTAATTTGAATGGTTTCTTTATTAAGCGTACAGTCAATGGTTTTTATTGTCGCTTGCTTATGCTTCATTTTAATTATATTTATAATTAATTTAATTGGGTACAAATATTAAATAATGGAAAATTTCGTTACAAAAATGTATGTAGGTATATTGTATTTTTTAATACATACAGCCATCTATTATTATTTTACATTTTAGCGTATACGTCACAAGATTGGATTAAAGACTTAGTTATTGGCAACAGCAAATATAATATATATAACTTAGATTAGTCAAATTATCATTTTCACAAATCTAGTTGGTATTTTATAACGACAAAACGATCGTTAAGTTTCATGGAAAACGAAATAATGGGCGGGAATAATAGAACTGGCACGTGCTTTCGATAACGATGTTAGTGTGATGATTAAAAAAATAATTTTATTTAAAACCGGCACTCTATGAACAAATACCAAAAATTTTGATTTTTATGGATTTTTGCCTATTTCATTACTTTTGACACATAACAGAATAAAATCTGTTGACGACAGTCGAAAAAAATGAGTGCTGAACAAAATAAAGAATTGTGTAAGGAGAATGAATTGTTGTCACTACAGCATACAATTATAGAATTGAAAAAACAGAAACGAAAACTTCAAGCGGAATATATAGCAGAGAGAATACTCCTTGAAAGTTTGTTACCTTTCATACGAAAGGAACCTATCTAACGAATATTTGCAAAGGATTTCGGAAGAAAAAAAGATTATTGAGTTAAGATGAATTATCCACCTGGGGCTTTTTTCGCCCTTTCTACGGTTTAATTGTTGAAAGACGGAAAGATTGTGATGTACCATTAATATTTCGCGGTAATCAGATTCATTTGTGTCCATTTATTCTTACCAAATTGGAAATGTAAAATAATATCACAAAAAAAGTTTAAAAAAATTTTTATTTATAATTTTTATTTCAAGGTGTAACGATAAAATATTTTTGTGTAACCTGTTTAAAATCGGGTTGTTAATGTAGTTTATATTACGTGGTCTGTTAGAAAAAACAAACCACATCGCTTTCTATACAAACTAGTTTCGCTTTGATTTTTGTTGGCGAATAATGACTTATAAAGAAAATAAGGAACCGTTTAAGGACTATGAACTGATTAAACATTTAAATAAAGAATTGAAAAAACTTAATCGAAATCTTGAAATGGATTTAATTGCACAAAGAATGATATATTTTCAAAAAGAGCATAATTCTCACGAAATGCTTTTGGAAGGAGCCCCAAAAACTGGGTTCTTAAAGGCGATAGACAATTTAGTGGTTTTTATAGATAGCGTGTTAAATGTTATTAACGATAGTTCCTTTGTGTCAACAAAAAATGTTGTAAAATATTAATAAAAGTTTTAAATTTTAAATCAGAGTTTTTATTTTAGAGTGTGACAGCTAGAAGGATGTAAGATAATTTAAAAACAAATTATAACCATTTTTTACAAACATATTTAATTTCAGGTTCAGAGTTGAAAATTATTTTATAACATTGTATTATTCATTTTTGAGTTTTATGTTAAAAATAAAGTTTTGCAAAAAAAGTTCTATTATCAATTTTATTCAAATAAGCAAGTCATTGGCGGTATAAGTTAGTCTTTTTAGATGTAAACTAGATTAATTGTTAAAGAACTAAAACCCAAAAATTAACATATCAACCTCACAGACTGTAAAACGTAGCAGACAGTAAAAGCGAGTCTTAAAATGTATTATAAATCAAACAAATTAACGATGTTTCGTGTAATTGATTTCTTACTATTTTGTACGATCGCTTAAATGTATCGGCTGCATTTTTTAAATTTTAATTAATTTACTTTTGTATTGTCTTTAAAAATGTTCAGTTATATTTTAATAGTTATATTTATAACATGTTGTATGGATGAATACAGGAGGATTATAAATCGCTGTTTGACTTGGCCATCTACCGCACATTTAAAACCGTTTTTACTTGGTAGCGTTATAAATTTACATAATACTATTACATACTAAACAATCAGATAACACAACACTCATCAAGGCGGAGTTTCCCCAACTGTCTTAGCCGGCGGGCTATCTTAGCGTGAGGGAAAACGTTATGCGCACCAACTCCAGGGTATACCGGGAGAAAAAGCCTTACGATAAGGAAGAACGGTGAGAAACGCGCCGCGCTCTATTAAAACATTCCTGCACGTTTTATTCGATCTAGCTAGAACTAAATTTACTGTGTTTTATAGCCGTTACGTTGAATTTCTAATTAACTCGGCAAAAATTGTGTATTTTGATCACAAAAAAGGGGATTTTTGGTACTATTTCTCTTGAAGAATTCATTAAATACACAATGGTTTTTAAAAAGGGGACGTTAAAACTTGTATTTTTAAAATAACTTATATTGTTTTAAAATTGTTTTTTGTTGTTGTAGTATCTTAAAAATTTAGGTCGGACAGTCGACTAGTTGTAACAGTATCAATTTTTCGGAAAGAGCCGATACATTTAAGCGATCGTACAAAATAGTAAGAAATCAATTACACGAAACATCGTTAATTTGTTTGATTTATAATACATTTTAAGATTCGCTTTTACTGTCTGCCACGTTTTACTGTCTGTGAGGTTGATATGTTAATTTTTGGGTTTTAGTTCTTTAACAATTAATCTAGTTTAAATCAAAGTAAGTAATGTTTAATTTTGAAAATAATTCAAATTAATAAACTTAATGTTGTTTTAATTTAGCCGCCAATAAATACCCGTTCGTTTACTGTGTATAGTCAGAGAAAATTCTATTTACAATGTTGCTATTTTTAATTTAATTATTATTATTTTTTATTTGTTTTAAATAAATGGTTTTTGGAATTTTTATTGATTATGTAACTTAAAAATGATTTTCCAACTTTAGAATATATTATTTTACTACTAAAAATTAACCAGACATCTATTTGGGTAAAATTATAGTCTTTCGAGTTGCAAAAGTTAGTGCTCGGCAGTCGATTAATCCATGAATAAAATAAGCTCGGCTATATTTCAATATTTATTTAAATAACCAATAGTTTAATAAAAATTGCAAAATGTTTAAATAATTGAAAGTGAATAAGCCTATTATTTAAATAAAAACAAACAATTACTTAAAAAAATACCGCTTTTATTCATTGTAATTTGTTGTGTTTTTAAAATATGTATTGATTGTTTATTATGTCGTTATTGTATTATTTATTTATCTCCAAAAGTTAATAAAGTTTCATTTCAACAGGGGTAAAACATAAGTTATTGGGCGGATATTGAACAATCAGGCCTATTTCAATTTGTTGTGTTTTAAAATATGTATTTTATTTCGACAGGGTAAGTTAAATTATATTTTATTTCGACCGGGGTTATACATAAGGGGCTATATCTCGGGCGGATATTGACCAGCCCCATTGTAATTTGTTTTAAAATGTGTATACATAGTTTGCACCGAAGGGAGGGTCCTATGGTCTCCAAGGAAACTGGGAGGGCGATCAAAAATTCAAACCATTTCGCGCGTAGCTACTAAATAGGTAGCCATTTTGTTGGTAATCTCGTCAAAGCGACAAAACTAATTAGATTTATGCTTTCAAATTTTAAATGGGCCCTAAACAAAGTCAGATAAGATTCTAAGGCCGGGTTATTTAAATAAAATATCAAATTACGACAGAAATATCTACGAAAAGAAGTTGACAAAGCTTATCAAAGTTAGGCCTTTGCGGTCATCCTTTTTACAATTACCTTCGCTATCAAATAAACAATTTTCGCTCTCCCTTGGTAATTGAACTACTCGAACAATTTTTAACCAGGCAGATAACCATTTTTAACGTGAAACTAATTTATTAATCATTTGAAAATAATTAAAATCCGCAAACAGACGATTGAAACTGTTAACCCTCCCGTTTTACTAAGAAATCTACACCGGCAAAATGGCGGCATAGTTCATTCTAGCTCAAATTAAATATTTATTCTTGGTTCTTATATCTATACTTGGAACTGCGTCATTGATGACGTAGGGATGCAAACTATGTATTGATTGTTTATTTATTTATTTCCAAAAAGTAAATAAAGTTTAATTTTCAACAGGGGTAAGTTGGACATTACGTGATTGGCTGTGGCCAAACGTTGCCAAGGCTATAAAACGAAGGTTTCCCCATCTCGCAAATAACTAATTAGCATTTTAAACGGCGAAAAAACGAAAAAAACGAAAAAACGATATCAAAAGTAAATAACAGCCTGTCAAGGGTGACCCAGTTTTTTCTACGGTAAGTCACTAAGAAGCGAGAAAAACTAATTGGCTCAGATGGCGAATTTAATTTATTCAAACAATATTTAAAGTTTGATGAATTGACAATTAACAAGCGGCAAAAAAGTGACCACGCTTATGGAGAAATGCTTGCTAGAATACCCGTTGGTGAAGTTACAGAACCAGATGTCAAAGTGTTGAACACACGTTTAATTCCCAAAGCAAGTTATGTGAAAAATATTGCAAACTGTTATGATAGGTTATGCCAAGAAGGAAAAAGACCGGTTTGTTTGTTACCAACCAATAAAATGCGCGAAGCTTTTAACAACATAATGCTTCAAAAATGTAACAATCCTATTTTGGAAATACTGAGTGTTAATAAAGTCCATGGACATCGAGAAATGCTAAAACACTTTAAAGATCAGTTAAAGAATTTTGAGAAAAATGTGTTTGCTACCGCTGGTTTGGAGTTTAGAATTTAGCTTTGTATCGATGCTCGCATAATGTTAAGAAGAAATCTAAATATAGAGAAAGGTATTCTTAATGGAGCTATGGGTACGGTGAAAAGCTTTATGGAGAACGCAGAAGGCGTTATTTCAGATTTGATGGTTTTGTTCGATGGCCATGCTGATCAAGATAAAATTGAAATAGTTAAGGTGAAGTTTGAAATTGTCACAAACGTTTTTGTGCAAAGATTTCAATTTCCTGTGATTTTAGCGTATGGAGTTACTGTGCAAAGATTTCAATTTCCTGTGATTTTAGCGTATGGAGTTACTATACATAAGAGTCAAGGTATGAGCACAGATTGTGCTATGATAAACATAGGAGCAAGTGTTTCCCCAAGTGGAATGGCTTATGTTGCTCTTTCTAGAGTTACATCGTTAGATGGTCTTCATTTACTTGATTTGTGCCCATCCAAAATATACGCCGACTTGAAAGCTATAACAGAATATAATCGACTCAGAAATGACTTTAGGAAAGATTTGCCACAAATTTAGTTGATATATAGGAAGAAAAAACAATCAAATGTTCCAGAATGTGTAGCTGTTTCAGCTGAAATAATCAACGAAACTGATAAGTGTAGTGAAGCTGGAGTACGTTATAAATCTTTTATTTCCAAGCCTCCGATATGTAAGAATCCTTTAAGTATTCAGAATGAAACGATGCCTATTACAATAAAAGGTTTTCTAAATAATGATAATTCGTGCTATGCTATATGCATTTTACAAGCTTTGTTTCACATTCCTGAGTTTGTAAGAAATATTCAAGAAAAAGTCACATCTCAGCTCCCGGGCCAACAACTTGCGCATTGCAAGATTTATTATTAAGGCAATCAGATACTAATATTCCTCATTTGCAAACTATTAATGTTAGAAGAACGCTTAACAATCGATTTCATGGCATCAACCAAGAGGATCCTATGGAATTTTTAATTGATCTTCTATAAAAATTTAAATATAAAATGTCCTCATTGATAATTTATTTTTACGTCGCATTCAATATCGAGAGAGATGTCCAAATTGTTCTCCATATGTAGTTCTAAACCACATTCCCGAAAGTGGTTATGTAAACATCGTAAATGTACTTGCCGACAGATCAAATTTAATAGTTCACGATTTATTGGGCCATTGGGAATTGTTTTTGATAAAATGCGTTCATTGTCATAATGAATCGAAAAACGTCGCTCGATTGCAAATTAATAATAAAGGAATTTAAAAATTGGGGGTAGTCGTTTAGAAACCTATATTTTGTTTCGACATATAATACACTCAGTTAGAAAAAGAACAAAATACTACTATAGTAGTTTTCAACAAGCTCTCTATAGTTAAATTATTTTTTGGCAATCATTCTTCCTGATATCGTCGAAAATGTGTGAACTGCGTGCGGTACTAAATTTTCTACTACATACACGTTTTCTCACAAAAGCGAGCTTGCTATCGCTACTAGCGACAAAAAAACTAAATACGTAATCCACCAACACGATTTTTGGGACGCACTCCCTTTAAATTATTTTAAATAATTTCTTCTGACTTTTTTAAATGTTCGATATTATTTGAGAAACTTCGGTAGCTTCAGAATAAAATTGAGTGTCTGAAAGTGATCTGTAAACCTAACTATAAATAAAACGAAGACAAACCCTTTCATCGCGTATTCCTAAAAGTGAAGTTAGCAAGTAGAACAAATGGCAAAAATTAGACTTTATCAAATAATTCTGATTTATTTTATTTTAGGGTTAATTAAATGAATCACATAGTTTTAGGTTTTAGCTTTATTTTTGCCTATTTTTTGAAAGGTCCTGCAGTTATTTCCCTTTTAGATTAGAAATATAATTTTATATTTTTAATTTTGTAAACGGAAACTGATAGTTTCATTTATTTTTTGTAACACTGATATCAACATGTTTTATACAATTCTTTAAGATGATAAATAATTTATGAAAGATAGTTCTAGAATTCCTATAATATAGGACAATTTCAAAGGAAGTTAAAGCGAATTTTTAAATTTAAAACCAGTTTCTCGGTCGGAACAGCGGCGTCAACTATCGTGCTACAATCTGGAGCTCAAGGAAAAGAGTGAACTTGACGCAAATGTCTTCGTCAAGAATTCAATAATAGAAAAGATACACTCATGCGGCTGTGGGGGACCAAAGAATTCGGCAGAGACCTCGAAATAGTTATCTTGGTCGGAATAGTGGCGTATTCCGTAACTAACGTACAACAATCTGGAGCCCAAGGACAACAACTTACTTTACATATTTATCTTCGTCAAGAGTTCAACGATAGAGACCAAACCCTCATGCGACTGTGGTTTCCAAAGAGTTCGGCAGAAGCCACGGAATAATTCATAACAGAAGAATACGCGAAATTGATTAAATTTATCAGTTTTCTTTATTACAGTATTTTAGAAAACTTAGCTTTAAAGTAAGCAAATGACCAGCTTTCAGTTACATTGATCACGATTTAAGATGCAACTCTTAATTTGGTAGATAATTTATTGCAAATTTCAGGGAAATTAATATCCAGTTCTTATATATACATTTACGAAAACTCTAATGCTAATAGGTCATTTTTTGTACGTTGGTGTTGGGACGTTTATTGAGTTTTAATAATCTTAAGAAACAAATTAATGTGTAACTAATTTAACGTAATATGAGAAAGTTTTGTTTTCTCTAGTATCGTAGCGTGGAAGGGTGGGAAAGGGGGTCATGGCCCCGGGCGGCGTCGCGGGCGGCTTATAAGTAAGGGGCGGCCTGGAAAATAGTGGGGGGAGGGCAGCCAATTTACGGTTGAACATGGATGGGCCCCGGGTAGCAGAAATACACGCTACGCCATTGGTTCTCTCCTAAAACCTAACTAACCATCTAATCTAATATCTGTCCCTTCTTGGCTGAGCTTTTTCATACAATTCATCTGAGTATCAATTTGCGATAGTATCAGGCGGGATTTGAACCCGAGCCCTCCTGCATGACAGGAAAATTATAAGCTCAGCTTAAACGGAGGAGTATATTGATAGTTTTTAAGTCTACCTTTTTTTACATCTGAAATTTTAAAAGTCAAATCTTGTTTTGACGCAGTCAGCAGAGATAAGATGAATAAAGGGTAGAACCCGTGGGTGTTCCACTTAGTTTTTTTTTATTTGTATACGGGTTTTTTATTGACTTAGATACAGTTGTATTAATGCGGTGGCGTTCGTTTGACATTTATTGTTATACGAGCGGTCATTTAGTCAAGTGACGTTTTGTGCATTGTTAATGGTAAGGTTTTCGCTTTTTCTATTGTTGTGAATATTTGGCTATCTACGATTCCTAATGCAGTCATTGATTTCCTGGGTGTGCGAGTCATTATATGACATTGGAAATTGAACGGAATTGGTCTTTTACATGCGGTATGTGTCACAACGTCAACAGGAAGTCTACGAGGCGTCCACTACCAGATGGCGAATATATATAGCTATTCTACGGTATCTTCATCAAGGGCAAGTGTTGAAATAAAATGATTTTTAAAGATGCGTCAAGTATTTCGTAAGCTAGAAATATACCCTCTGTAGATATTTATTTCATTAAAATTGGCTTCGTATTATATTTAACTGGAAAACTTGTACTGTAAATAGGCTTAAATTCAATTTGCATTGTTTTAGTAAGTCTAACTCACTGTTGTAACTACTTAATTTATTATATTCTTAATAAATTGAACTCGGTTGTTTCGTCTCAATTATTTTAATTAAAATTAAAATTTTATACCGGGCGGGGTAGAACCGGGATGACGTTTTAATTAATAACTTGGAATTGCGGAGATATATCTTTAAGGGTTACCTCGAGAAATTAATACCACTAGGGACAATTCTTCCGAGAAGAGATATATTTGGCTTGCCAACTTGTTATTGATTGACATCAAAATTTAATTATAAAACTGTTATTACGGTCTAGAAGATGTTAAATTACTTTTTCTACATAACGTTATGTAACCTCACAATACGTGATGTGAAGTGAATGGCGTGTAAACTATAAATTATACAATACATTTGAAATTTATTATATAACTATTATTCAATAATAAATAATTATCCTTTGAAGTGAATGTTTTTCCGTGCCAACATCACTTTAAAATTTCTTTATCATATAAACACATTAAAGGAGAGCTGTCGCCAAAACCAAAATTTACGAGGTTTTTTTAAAGAAAGATAGAAAATATATTAATAATTATGTCCCTGAAATTTTATAGTTATTGGAAAAGTATTTAAAAAGTAACGCTACTTTTTCCACAACCTACATCAAACGGCTTCAAAATTTCAGAAATCGCGGTTGAACCTACGTGCAGCGCCAAAAGAATGAAGCGGCAAAAATTTGAAAAAAGGGTGACGTGTAAGACATTTTTAAAAACACGATTAACTACAATCTACCAATATAACTAGGTTAAAAATCCAAGGAGAATGTCGTAGCAGATGACAGTTCCGACCGAAATCGATAAAACTGAGTATAAAATATTTCATTCACGAGATGGCGCTGCGAGTAGTTTCTGAGATTCTCGAGACGGGGGGGATAAAACACGAAATTTTTTGCTCATAATAAATCAAATACTGGCAATATTAACATGAAATTATGTGTACAACCATTTTCGGACGTCCACTATCCATATAAATGGTTTGTAACAAATTTTAAGGTGGTGACAGTTCTTCCTTTAGCTATTATTAAAGGCTGGAAATTGTACCTGATTGCTAAAGATTGACGAAATATTGGTATTTATTTTTTTATAAAATGTAGTTTTCTAATCCACGCATTGCTTTTCTACACGAGAGAGTGTAAAAATGATAATACCGAAAGCTTTTTAGTACGCTTCGGTTTTTATTTTGAAACTAATATAACACCTTTATTTCCTACGTTAAGGTTTGGATAGTCTTTATATTTTCATTTTTCATCGTTAATTTTAAAAGAATTCAATTGTTTTTAAATTTACAACAATTGTGGAAGCGTTTACGAAACAAATCAGGTAAGATTTCTTAAGAATGAAAGTGCTGTTTTTAATGTGTTGTTCGACAACTATAATTTTGTCTAGAATTTGATAAATTTTACGTCTGAGCTACGTGATCTAGATGTTTAAAATATAAGTGGCCGACGACCTCCAGAATTTCTTAAAGCTCGTCTTTATGGGCCAAATCATTTTTTTAAACAATGGAGACAACAAAAAGCTTTTTTTTTTTTTTTTTTTTCAGTTTAAGCCTCTACCAGAAAGAGGGAGGGGCATTTATTTAAAAAATCAACAAATATTTACAAGCCAGTGGGGGAAAACAAGAAAGAAATATTAAAAATTGGATAAAAACAACAAACAATATTTACATATTTTTTCGCCTTTTTTTTTCAAAGATTTATACATATCATTCGTTCGCTAAAGATTAACATTTAGCACAAAAAGGTCGTTTACCTCTCTAATTAATTTACTGGCTAAGAAATCTTGGTACAGAGATATACTATATTTTTTGTGGCACTCTTTTTCAATTTCTATAAATTTCATTAGCCGCACTGAAAAATGGTTTTTGAGTAATGTTGCGCTATCGCCTATGACATTATTCATTTTTTTGTTATATGTGAAATATATTGAAAGTTTACTTATAGCTAGAATAACTTTGGTTATATTGGCAAAGGGTTTAAAATTTACATTATAGATCCAGTAATCTATTTCTTTTAGTTTAAAATCCTTGTTAAAATGGTTTATAAAAAATTCAATGGTTTTTAAAAAATCTAAAACTATCGGACATTCAATGTACATATGTTTGGTGTTACCAATTTCATAGCCACAAAATGGGCATTCTGGCTTTAAACCATATAATTTTGATGCTAATCCTGGAGTTATGACAAAACTGTATAACAGCCGCCAAAGAATATTACTCTCGTGGTATATAAATGAATTGTTCCATATAATTTTACATTTAACATGAGGGGGGTCGGAATTTTCGAGCTTTTCAGCTAGTATTTCGAGCGGTTTGTTGTTGTGAAAGTCTGGCACTGGGTTTAAAAAAGTTTGGAGTTTTGAGTTTTCTACATTTACTATTAGTTCCGCACTATTTTCTTCAAATTCTAATTCTATATGAAAGTTTAAATGTTTTGGTTCTCCAAAGTTTTCTTTCTCAAAGAACTCTAACGAGAAAACACGGGCGAGGTCGTCATTTATCAAATCTGCTTGTCTTCTTAAGGCTCTTGTAGTTGCAGCACTGAAATTTCTCCCCTCTTCTGAGAAAACGAAACCGTGCTTTTCTTCATTGAAAATATCTCTGAAGAACTGTAGGCCCTCCGATTTCCATTTTGGATGATAGATAGGAAGGCGCAAGAATGGGCACTTCCAAATCGGGAAATTTAATAAGCTTGCTAAATTAGTCGGTTTAGCCAGCGTAATAGGAAGTGAGTTCCAAAAACTAAAGAGTCCTTGGTAATATTTAGGTAAGTGATCAAGAGACAGATCAAAATTTTTAAAGCTAAAGACAGCGAAATCCATTTTCATGGGATTGGTTGATTTTAAGTAAAATAGGAGAAAATCAAGCTCGATGGTGTGGCCCTTGAACTCCAAAGACCTCCTCAGTTTGGTGAAAGCGAATTTATTCCATTGTGTTAGTAGGGTTTGTAATCCGAAACCACCTTCGCGAGTCTTCAGCGTTACAATTTTTGGTCTACACCAATGTTTGTTTTCTCCGTGCCAAACTACTTCTAAGCATTTATTTTGAAATTCTTCGGATATAGCGTTTGGAGTGTTCGTGTGAGGTAACAAATAGAAATATTTACTCTGGACTGTATTACAAATTTGCGCTCTCGCTTTATATGATAAGTGGGGCGCTACTCGTTTTACGTTTTCCAGTGACGTATAGATGTCGCCGGATATCTTTTCAGAAGATTTACTCCATAAATTATTGTCCGTTGAAAACACTAGCCCCAGAATTTTTATTGATCTATTGCTCCAATAAATTCCTAAAGGAGCGTCTTTCCGACTCTTCCACGGTCCAACCCAGAGACCATTGCTCTTTTCCAAATTGAACTTCGCATTGCTTGCCCTACCGTATTTTAAACATTCGGATTTTATTACGTTGAAGCCATTTTCGGATGTTACAAAATTGTTTGAATCATCAGCAAATGCCTGGACAACAAGAGGACGCGACAAAAAGGGTAAATTTATCGCTTATATTTCTAAGTTTTTTCTTAGATGACACAGAAAAGGCTCCAAGGATAAGTTAAAAAGGTACGATGAGAGGGGATCGCCTTGTCTTATTCCTCTTAATATCTTAAATTTAGCCTTAATAACGTTGTTTAATTTGACTCTCGCTTCGGCTGTTGAATAAGTTCTAATTATGAAATTGGAGATTGTTGGTCCCAAGCCTATGTGGTAGAGAATTTTGAATAAGTACTGGTGATTTACCCTATCGAAAGCTTTAACTTGGTCCAAAGAAACTATAGCCAATGGAATATTCCTGTTTTCGAAGTATTGAATAATATCTCGAACTATGGTTATATTAGAACTTATACTCCGCCCAGGAATGCTAGACGTCTGATCTTCATTGATTATCTTGTCTATTATTTTTCGTATTCGATTACCCAGGACCTTCGCGAAGATCTTATAATCGGCATTCAGTAATGAGATGGGGCGCCAGTTTTTCAAGAGTTTAGGATCGCCTTGTTTAAAGATTAGGATAATTATAGCCATGGTGAAAGAACTTGGGATTTGGTCTAGTTTCGTGATAGATAAAAACATTTGAACCATAATTTGACCGATTTCTGGCCAAAAATGTTGGTAAAACTCATTTGTGAGTCCATCTTGTCCCGGTGATTTGCGCTTGGGTACGTTTTTAACTACTATGTCGAACTCGTTTTTTTCTAAATCGGCATTGCATTGTTTACTATCTTCATATGATAGTTTTTGTAAGATCTCGTGGTAATTATTTTCTAGGTCCACTGGTTCGCTACAGAATAAATCTTGGTAATAATTTCGTACTTCGTTTACAACCTCTTTATTGTTGGCTGTCTCCGTACCATCTCTTTTTATAACGCTATTAATTTTGTTGATACCTTTAAAACTTTCCTCCAGAACGAGGCGCTCTGACGGGTAATTTTTTGCCAATGTAAAATCTATTTTAGCTCTAGTAATAATTCCTTCCGCTTTTTTATTTTCTAGTTGTTTTAATTCTTCTACTAATATCTCTTTTTCATTTTCTGGTAAAGGTGGATCTACGGATAGTTTCTTCTGTATTTGTATAATCTCATCAAACATTTTTTTTGAGCTGCGATAGGTATAGTCTTTACATAGGCCTTTGATTAAATATTTGGTCTTTAACCACCAGGGTAGTACATCTTCGGACTTATTTGGAAATGATTTAACTTGGTTCTTCCAAAAATATAAAAAAATATCTTCGAAACTTTTATCACGTAATAGCGAGTTATTGAAACACCAGGTATCACTTAGCCTGGTATTCCAATTTTCAGCTTTGATCTGAAGTTCTAGGAAGACAGGTAGGTGGTCTGAGTTAGATCCGCCATACTTGAGGAAGATTCTTTTAACTAAAGGGATAAGAGATGGCGAGACGTAGAATCTATCCAGTCTAGCCCTTTTATTGGAATTAGTACTACTTGTCCAAGTGGTGTCGCGACTGTATGGATGTAATGTTCTAAAAACGTCTTTTAAATTATATGAAAATACCAATTCGTTCAATTTTTTGCATACTGGAAAACGGGACTCGGATGTATTACGGCGGTCCATTTTTGGGTTTAAAGTGCAGTTGAAATCTCCGAGTAATATAATATTCGAAAAGCTGCAGCTCTGAATGTCATTGTAAATCATTTCGAGAAGATCGATAGCAGACGCATTTACTTGTGGAACATAACAATTATAGATACCAATCCTTAGTTTGATATCCTTAAATATTAATTTGGTTCTTTGTAGAAAGCCCTCTATTAGTGTAGTCACTTTGAATAAAATGTCATTTTTTAAATAAAAACTTGTTTTAAAACCGGTAGCGATACCTCCCTGATGGCTAGACAAACCACTGAAGTGAATAATATATGGATTATGCGTGTTTAGGATTATTGGAGTCTTAGCAAGTTTTGTTTCTTGCCAAAAGCAGAAGGTGGCGTTGTGGGTCTTTAATAAATTTATTTCTTTAACCATTTCAAAAGGAGAATTTAGACCCCTTGTATTGTGGGATACAAGTGTTATAGACATAAAATATAAAAGAAAGCGATGACTACTCATAGTGTATTTACTCAGGTTTTCTTAGTGTTACTAGTAATTTGTTTAAACGCTTATGTTCTTTTGCATCGTCTGTATTTCCCAAATAACTTGTAATTTGAGAACATAAACCCTGGAGGTCCGTGGTAAAAAATTGCCTTGTGAAATCTTTCGGTTTTTTTATTTTACGTATTTTTTGGAGATAGGTTGATAATCTTTCCTCGCTTAGTTTAGAAGATATCGGTTCTTGACTTGAACAAGTTATCTCTTCGCCGGCCTCGCCCTCACTACTACTGTTAAATGATTCATCTGTTAGTTTAGAATGTGTGCTAATTTTTCGTTTTTTTGGAGTTGATGATTCAGGGGACTTGCTCCAATCTGGACTATTTACTTTTTCATTAATCTGTCTAAATCTATTTAGGCCACTCCCACCTGCCTTGCTTTTATTGTTGGCTGACACCGTTTTGTTATTTGTGTTGTTTGATTCTAAAGCGGGAAAATTTTCCAGTGAAAGGTCACCGCTCTTATTTGCGGTTTCAGCATACGACTTTTTTTGTAAATGAGCTGGTTCGCTGTTGCGGGAATCATTATTATTCTTTTGTTCAGGATTTACATTTACATCGTTATTTTCGATGTAGGGTATTTTGTCTACTTCTTCCTCACGTACATCTGAATTTGCGTTTTTTTCGTAGCATCGGTCGACGGTATGCCCCCATTTCCCACATCTCTCACAATTTTTTGTACCTTTTTCAAGAAAAATTACCACACTGTAGTCATTGTATCGCATATTTATACTTCTAGGCAAATCAGATTTTGGCAGCATATACACTATACGTTTAAAATTGTATAATACTCCTAAATCAGGATCTTCTTCTGGGTTGACATCTATATAAATTACATCAGATGTTATTTTCCCGTATTTGGCTAGCCGTTTTATTAGGAGTTCGTTGGGTATTTCGGGAGGACAATTTGATATTGTAATTTTTTCAGAGGGGCGTTTTAATCTCTCGCAGCTTACTAATTCTCCTTCGTGTTCGAACCCATCAGTACATAATTGATCCGCCATTTCTATTGTTGCGACGTATGCGCAAATTCTTTGTTTAGGAATTCTTGAGATATAAAAGGTATTTCCCTTACCTATAACTTGGTTAATATCTTTGGCATAAATTTTAGCAGCTACCTGGGGGATCGCCTGAAAGACTACGGCGTGTTCCCTCGTCACCGCTGGAGGTAGAGGTTTTATCTTCTTATTTTTGTCGGGAGGATCTTTACCAGAATTAGGGATTCCCAATTCGTCGTTTTCGAGAGCCGCCATACAAACGGAACAACCTTAAGCCTTAGCTAAAAAACTAGAAAACACTAGAGAACACGGAGCGAAAAAGGAGACGTCTTCACCCGGCGAGTGCCAGCGCTTATTTTATTTTATTTTATTTTATTTTATTTTATTTTATTTTATTTTATTTTATTTTATTTTATTTTATTTTATTTTATTTTATTTTATTTTATTTTATTTTATTTTATTTTATTTTATTTTATTTTATTTTATTTTATTTTATTTTATTTTATTTTATTTTATTTTATTTTATTTTATTTTATTTTATTTTATTTTATTTTATTTTATTTTATTTTATTTTATTTTATTTTATTTTATTTTATTTTATTTTATTTTATTTTATTTTATTTTATTTTATTTTATTTTATTTTATTTTATTTTATTTTATTTTATTTTATTTTATTTTATTTTATTTTATTTTATTTTATTTTATTTTATTTTATTTTATTTTATTTTATTTTATTTTATTTTATTTTATTTTATTTTATTTTATTTTATTTTATTTTATTTTATTTTATTTTATTTTATTTTATTTTATTTTATTTTATTTTATTTTATTTTATTTTATTTTATTTTATTTTATTTTATTTTATTTTATTTTATTTTATTTTATTTTATTTTATTTTATTTTATTTTATTTTATTTTATTTTATTTTATTTTATTTTATTTTATTTTATTTTATTTTATTTTATTTTATTTTATTTTATTTTATTTTATTTTATTTTATTTTATTTTATTTTATTTTATTTTATTTTATTTTATTTTATTTTATTTTATTTTATTTTATTTTATTTTATTTTATTTTATTTTATTTTATTTTATTTTATTTTATTTTATTTTATTTTATTTTATTTTATTTTATTTTATTTTATTTTATTTTATTTTATTTTATTTTATTTTATTTTATTTTATTTTATTTTATTTTATTTTATTTTATTTTATTTTATTTTATTTTATTTTATTTTATTTTATTTTATTTTATTTTATTTTATTTTATTTTATTTTATTTTATTTTATTTTATTTTATTTTATTTTATTTTATTTTATTTTATTTTATTTTATTTTATTTTATTTTATTTTATTTTATTTTATTTTATTTTATTTTATTTTATTTTATTTTATTTTATTTTATTTTATTTTATTTTATTTTATTTTATTTTATTTTATTTTATTTTATTTTATTTTATTTTATTTTATTTTATTTTATTTTATTTTATTTTATTTTATTTTATTTTATTTTATTTTATTTTATTTTATTTTATTTTATTTTATTTTATTTTATTTTATTTTATTTTATTTTATTTTATTTTATTTTATTTTATTTTATTTTATTTTATTTTATTTTATTTTATTTTATTTTATTTTATTTTATTTTATTTTATTTTATTTTATTTTATTTTATTTTATTTTATTTTATTTTATTTTATTTTATTTTATTTTATTTTATTTTATTTTATTTTATTTTATTTTATTTTATTTTATTTTATTTTATTTTATTTTATTTTATTTTATTTTATTTTATTTTATTTTATTTTATTTTATTTTATTTTATTTTATTTTATTTTATTTTATTTTATTTTATTTTATTTTATTTTATTTTATTTTATTTTATTTTATTTTATTTTATTTTATTTTATTTTATTTTATTTTATTTTATTTTATTTTATTTTATTTTATTTTATTTTATTTTATTTTATTTTATTTTATTTTATTTTATTTTATTTTATTTTATTTTATTTTATTTTATTTTATTTTATTTTATTTTATTTTATTTTATTTTATTTTATTTTATTTTATTTTATTTTATTTTATTTTATTTTATTTTATTTTATTTTATTTTATTTTATTTTATTTTATTTTATTTTATTTTATTTTATTTTATTTTATTTTATTTTATTTTATTTTATTTTATTTTATTTTATTTTATTTTATTTTATTTTATTTTATTTTATTTTATTTTATTTTATTTTATTTTATTTTATTTTATTTTATTTTATTTTATTTTATTTTATTTTATTTTATTTTATTTTATTTTATTTTATTTTATTTTATTTTATTTTATTTTATTTTATTTTATTTTATTTTATTTTATTTTATTTTATTTTATTTTATTTTATTTTATTTTATTTTATTTTATTTTATTTTATTTTATTTTATTTTATTTTATTTTATTTTATTTTATTTTATTTTATTTTATTTTATTTTATTTTATTTTATTTTATTTTATTTTATTTTATTTTATTTTATTTTATTTTATTTTATTTTATTTTATTTTATTTTATTTTATTTTATTTTATTTTATTTTATTTTATTTTATTTTATTTTATTTTATTTTATTTTATTTTATTTTATTTTATTTTATTTTATTTTATTTTATTTTATTTTATTTTATTTTATTTTATTTTATTTTATTTTATTTTATTTTATTTTATTTTATTTTATTTTATTTTATTTTATTTTATTTTATTTTATTTTATTTTATTTTATTTTATTTTATTTTATTTTATTTTATTTTATTTTATTTTATTTTATTTTATTTTATTTTATTTTATTTTATTTTATTTTATTTTATTTTATTTTATTTTATTTTATTTTATTTTATTTTATTTTATTTTATTTTATTTTATTTTATTTTATTTTATTTTATTTTATTTTATTTTATTTTATTTTATTTTATTTTATTTTATTTTATTTTATTTTATTTTATTTTATTTTATTTTATTTTATTTTATTTTATTTTATTTTATTTTATTTTATTTTATTTTATTTTATTTTATTTTATTTTATTTTATTTTATTTTATTTTATTTTATTTTATTTTATTTTATTTTATTTTATTTTATTTTATTTTATTTTATTTTATTTTATTTTATTTTATTTTATTTTATTTTATTTTATTTTATTTTATTTTATTTTATTTTATTTTATTTTATTTTATTTTATTTTATTTTATTTTATTTTATTTTATTTTATTTTATTTTATTTTATTTTATTTTATTTTATTTTATTTTATTTTATTTTATTTTATTTTATTTTATTTTATTTTATTTTATTTTATTTTATTTTATTTTATTTTATTTTATTTTATTTTATTTTATTTTATTTTATTTTATTTTATTTTATTTTATTTTATTTTATTTTATTTTATTTTATTTTATTTTATTTTATTTTATTTTATTTTATTTTATTTTATTTTATTTTATTTTATTTTATTTTATTTTATTTTATTTTATTTTATTTTATTTTATTTTATTTTATTTTATTTTATTTTATTTTATTTTATTTTATTTTATTTTATTTTATTTTATTTTATTTTATTTTATTTTATTTTATTTTATTTTATTTTATTTTATTTTATTTTATTTTATTTTATTTTATTTTATTTTATTTTATTTTATTTTATTTTATTTTATTTTATTTTATTTTATTTTATTTTATTTTATTTTATTTTATTTTATTTTATTTTATTTTATTTTATTTTATTTTATTTTATTTTATTTTATTTTATTTTATTTTATTTTATTTTATTTTATTTTTCAGTTTAAGCTTACTCACTTTGGAGTAAGCGTTTATTTAAAAAAAAACCTTTTTAAAATTTACAAAGCATGAAATAAAAACAATTAACAAAAAGCAACAAACAACATTTTCAACAACTTTTTCATAACTCTAAAATTTACAGTTTAAGAAGGTGACGCCATTTTCTTCTTTAACTAAACCACTGGATATAAAATCTGGGTAGAGCGATATGTTATATTTTTTGAAACATTCCTTTTCCATGTGTGAGAATTTCAATAAACGCGATACAAAATGATTTTCAATAAGGCTTAAACAGTCATCTGTACAATTATTCATTTTTTTGTGATAACTAAAATAAATAGAAAGCTTACATATACCGAAAATTATTTTAGTAATGCTAGTAAATGGTTTAACACTTGGTCTATAAATCCAGTAATTTACTTCATTTAATTTAAAATCCTTATCGTAGTTTCTGATTAAAATTTCTATTTTGTTTAAAAAGGTTAAAATTATTGGACATTTAAGAAACATATGTTTAGTATCGCCTACAGTATAATTACAGAACGGGCACTCTGGTTTTAATCCGTATAATTTGGAAGCTAACTGAGGGGTTATTACAAAACTGTACAACAGACGCCAAAGAATATTGCTTTCATGATAAGTGAATGAACTACTCCAAATAATTTTACAGTTTATATTGCACAAGTCTGGATTTTCAAGATACTCATTTACTATCTCGAGTGGTTTTTGTTTGTAAAAGGTCGGCACTGGATTTAAAAAGGATTGTAATTTGGAGTTTTCACAGTTCACTATAAGTTCATTTTCACAATCATCAATATTTAGTTCTAAAAGAAAGTTTAGAGATATTGGCTCTCCCAGATTTTCTTTATCGAAAAACTCTGGCGGGAATTCACGAAAAAGATCCGTTTTGATCATAGTGGTTTGACGCGTCAACGCTCGTGTTGTTGCGGCACTGAGATTTTGTCCATTGTTTGAAAATTCAAAAGAGTTTTCCTCGGTGTTGAAAATGTTACGAAAAAATAGGAAACCATCTGATTTCCATTTAGGGTGGTATAATGGGAGGCTTAAGAAGGGGCACTTCCAGATCGGTAAATTTAGTAAACTTGAAAGATTAGAGGGCTTAGTCAGAACAATTGGTAGTGATTTCCAAAAGGTAAAAAGACTTTGATAGTAGCTCGGTAAGTTGTCCAGTAATGGGATATAATCCTTAAGACTAAGAATTGAAAAGTCAATATTCATGTTATTTGTTGATTTCAAATAATGTATTAGGAACTCGAGTTCAATAGTATGACCTCTAGATTCTAATGATTTTTTTATTTTGGTAAAGGCAAATTTCTTCCATTGAATGTTTAAGTTCAGTAGACCGAAACCTCCTTCGAATGTTCTTAGAGTTGTGAACTTGGCCTTACACCAGTGCTTATTTTCATTTTGCCAGATAACTTCTAAGCATTTTTTTTGAACCGACTCTGATAAATCATTAGGTATTTCCATGTGAGGTAGCAAATAATTAATTTTACTTTGAATACTGTTACATAATTGAGCTCTTGCTTTGTACGATAAGTTTTTTACGATGCGTTTAGCGTTTTCTAACGATATATAGATGTCACTGGATATTTTTTTTAAAGATTCGCACCAGAAATCTTTCCCTATTGAAAAAACTAAGCCGAGAATTTTAATTTTCTTGCTGCTCCATGAGATCCCCAGAGGAGAGTCGGTTCTGCCCTTCCATTTACCAAGCCAGAGGCCGCTGCTCTTTTCTAGATTGAAACTAGCATTGCTAGCTCTTCCGTATCTTAGACATTCCGTTTTAATAATACTAAATCCATTTTCTGCTGTCACGAAATTACTAGAGTCGTCAGCGAAAGATTGAAGAACTAGCGGTTTTGACAGGAACGGTAAATTTACTGATTCTTTTTGTAATTTGTCTCGGAGATGACATAAAAAAGGCTCCAACGATAGATTAAAGAGATAGGATGACAGGGGGTCGCCTTGTCTTATACCTTTTGAAATTTTAAATTTTGAGGTTATGACATTGTTTAATTTTACTCTTGCTTCGGCAGTTGAATAGGTTTTTTTTACGAAGTTAGAGATTAATAGGCCGAGCCCAGTGTGATCTAATATTTTATACAGGTAGTTATGGTTTACTCTATCGAACGCTTTCACCTGATCCAGGGAAACTATAGCCAGAGGAGAGTTGTGTTTTTCAAAATATTGTATTACATCTCTAACTATTGCTATGTTAGAAGAAATACTGCGACCTGGAATGCTAGACGTTTGATCTTCATTTATTAAGATGCCTATTACTTTACGAATACGGTTCGCTAGAACTTTGGATAGTATTTTATAGTCCGTGTTCAAAAGTGAAATTGGTCGCCAGTTTTGCAATAATTTTGGATCACCTTTCTTAAAGATCAATATAATTGCGGCCATGGTAAAGGAACTTGGTATTTGTGGTAAATTTATTATATTACAAAAAACTTGGAAAAGAACACTGCCCATTAGGGACCAAAAATGTTGGTAAAATTCGTTTGTAATGCCATCTATGCCAGGGGATTTTCGTTTTGAAAGACTTTTTATTACTTCATCGAATTCTTTTTGATTTAAATCGGCATTGCATAATGTACTTTCGTCTTCTGTCAATTTGGGTAAAATTTCATGATAGTTGTCGTTAGCATCAACTGGTTCGTAACAGAAGAGATCCTGGTAAAAGTTTCGTACTTCCGCTATTACTTCTTTATTAGTTGTCACTTCCGAGCCATCACTTTTTAAAACACAATTTATTTTATTTATTCCCTTAAAACTTTCCTCTAACGCGAGGCGCTCTGAAGGATATTTAGACGCCACCGTAAAATCAATTTTTGCTCTGGTGAGTATGCCTTCAGCTTTTTTATTTTCTAGTTCCTCTAATTTTTTTAATAATTCCATTTTCTCATTTTCAGGTATTTTATTTTATTTTATTTTATTTTATTTTATTTTATTTTATTTTATTTTATTTTATTTTATTTTATTTTATTTTATTTTATTTTATTTTATTTTATTTTATTTTATTTTATTTTATTTTATTTTATTTTATTTTATTTTATTTTATAAAAAAATATTTTATATCTGCATGTAATGAGCCGTTTTTATTGATATAATAAATTGTTTTAACGCAACAATATAAGTTCACTTGGTTTGCCGCGGATTAATTATTTAGTTAAAAGACATTTTCCAAAAAAATGGGTTAATTTTACTTACATTTTGAAAATTGTGAGCTGCTTACACCATAAATCGAGTATTCCACTTTTAGGAAAGAAATAGGATTTGAAAAATAGAGTGCAAAACGTAAAAACATCATATATTTTCCTTTAGCACATATCTAAAAAACCGGTTCTTACAGGACCAAGACTAAAACCGTGATTAAATTATAATTTTTAATTCCAATTCATTATTACCATTTTAGGAAGATTGACGCGATGTTTGGAATCCATCGAATTAAAATATTGGACAATGTTAACCTGTTTCGCAATGTACATGGTAGCTGAGATTAATAAAGCTAACCTGTCTCTGCAATTCGTAGTTTTGGAGCATTACAATGTAGACACACTGGATGACGCCGATCGAGACGAACATTTGATTCCCATTGCGAGAAATGATATAATAATTGAAAAATCATTAAAGGTAACGACTGTGAAACATTTTTACACACAAGTTTACTATTTGTGATCAGGAAACTGGAAGCGACAGCCGTATGGGGCAGCGACATTTTGAATAATGCGCGAGGCAACACCGTCCTTAGACATAAGTCCTCTAGTGACTTCCGATGCCCTAATTCAGGGAGAATCAGAAGATCTTGGGCCAAAACCCCTTTAAACAGTGGCTAAGAATTTGCAAACTTAGCGCGATAATAGTTGCTCCAAGTTTGCACCCAGTGCCAAAAGCTGGGATCGAACGCGATTCCTCTTGCTGCTAGGTAAAAGTGCTAACCACTCCACCACTCCAATTACCGAACAAGTCAGATCGTTTGAGATGGTCAGGCGTTGTTAAATTCAGCTTCTTACATGTATATTCCATTTAACATTCGTCAGGGCTTTCGTTTAAGGAAAAACGGTTATTTCTGAAATATTTTTCTAACATTCGTTTATCAGAAAACGTTCGAGTTGCCTTTACCCTATACATTAAAACGCTTAAGCAATATAAATATTTATTATTTATTTATATAAAATGAGAGTTAAAGTAAACTTTTGGTCTTTCTCTTGGTTAAATTGAGTTTGATTAGAAGTTTCCATTAAATTTTTGGTAAATTAGAAATAAGTAATATAGTAACATTTAATTGGTAATCTTTATTATAAAATTAAATTTCTAAATATTATTTTGACTTAATTTGCATCTAAATTAATGAAGATGAAAATATCTGGAATCTGAAGAGCTTGAGCTGATTTATAAAATTGAGAAATAAAATGATAGATTCAGAGGCAGAATACGTCACAGCCTTGTATGAGATGTGGTGGAGTTACGGTCCACAGCAGCGTCCGACGATAAATGCCAGGTAGGAGTAACAGGAATACAGGGCCGTAGTTAGAAAAAATTGCGCCAGGGGCGAGTGAAAATTTGGCTTTCCCAATATAATAGAATAATATTACGGCCCCGCTGGAATAAAGGGTATTTTGCTGTTGGAATTCCGTATAAAATCCCAGAACCTCCGTGAGTATACCAGTATGAGCGAGTGGTGAGCAGAGAAATTGGATTCGTTTCTGGAGTAAAAACTGAATATGACCGATGCGTGTGGGGAAGATTTTTAATATGAAGTCGTCACGGAAATCAAAGTAATTGCGGTGTCGGAGTCGTTGGTCAAAGGATTCCGGTCTAATCTCCTGCCATGGTCAGAAATAATATTATTTTGTCAATTTCAGTTTGCAGTGCCTGTGGTACGTGGTTGTCTAACTGGAGTACGACAAATTGAAGATCATGTTGTGGAACATTTGATGAGTCCACTCTTAGAACTAAGATTAAGTAGCGGCCTTAAGATACGTTAATCCAAAGGCATTATCGACCAAGCTTTGAATCTCCAGGATAACATCCTAGTATCGGGATATATACTTCAAAGCACAATGTAAATGTTGAAATTCGTATTTAACGAAGTAGTCAGCAAAGCTTCAATGATCGAGCCGAAAATTAAAAGGAACGAAAACTGGTTTATTATTTAATTAACATATTAACAAATACTACAAATTAGATTTAAATCCTAGTGAACCACACCAGATATCGCGGTTAACAGACAAGCGGGGTAGATACGTTTAGTGTCAAAAGTCCTCGTCGCTTTATTTTTCCAACAGAAAACCCAAAGCGAACGTTGGAAGTTCCAGTTCGGCAGGAATCTTCGAAATTCTTTCAGGGACATAAAGCCACCGTTCAACGTCTCAGAGGTCAGAGACTCTTCGGTATGATCAATTATTTGGAAATGAATGGATTCAGCAGTAACAGCTGAATAGGTCCCACCGGGTCATAGTGGGTTCTTCTTATTTTCACACAGATGGACAATAAGGCTCTCGCTCTCCCGTGGACGTGTACCCATTACAAGGACTTTGCCTAAGGCGATCAGATCAGCGGCCTTTTTTAGATAAAGATATAAAACTACCAAACAGTTGTTGGATTACGCTTTTTTTATTAATCTTAATCTATTGATTGACAAAAATGAAAATCTACTTATCTTAGTTGTCACGTGATATTTTAATGACATTGTTTATCAAAACACAAAGTTAATTTTACATGAGACTGCATTAAAGCTGTTTTAATTGTTAAAGAGATAATCGTTTATTTAACTTGGCAACTCAAAAAAGAATTGTTAAAACTTGCTTTACGCACGAACGTTTTTCCCACTCATTTAAATTGTTGGTCGAGTGGATTTTCCTTATTGCTTGACGTTAGGTCGATTTTACTCTGCCCCCAATTATACCAAAATAACTTAACCACTGTTCATTGAAAGTTGTTACGCGCAAAATCACAATTTACTGGTACAAAACTTACATTAAATGTACGAAATTTTATCAGGTCAATGAGTTTCAGTATATAAGAATCTTCAAGCTCAAGAAGAAATAATCAATACCACAAGCAATGAACTCTCTTTTGGTCCAACAGTTTGGCTCGTTCGAGTTGCGTCTTTGAAAGGGCTATTATTAATTTCCTCAATGGTTATGGAATTTCTTAAAAACATGTCTAAAACGGAAAATTCAGATGCGAGATTGAAGGCTATTGACATTTTCAACCATTGTATGTGTTGGTCTTAAATTGGCACAATTCATTCCGTTCTAATATAGTGCAGTTCGTAGTATTAAGGGACTTTGGGGTGTACTCTAAATATACTTTATGCCAAAAACAATAAAAACACCAACATATCTAACATTTATGTTTTTTACATTTATTTTTAAAAGTATATAATACAGATATGGAGCTAGAGTCGTTTTAGAAATTTCACGATTATATTTTTTATTTTCTACACGAAATTCAGAATGCATCATATAAGTGAAATAATTCTTTATATCACTTGCTCAGCCAAAACCTGCACTTCATAAGAGATGGATTGAAGAAAAGCAGAGATTTAAAGATATTGGACTACTAACAGACGACACCATTTTTAACCAAGTTCCGTCGATGTATATTTTGTCTTCTACGGATTGGTTTTATATGTGTACGAAAATAAACCGGGATATTAATTTGCACATGGGTAATAAGGTTACAATGATCTTTATGGGATACCTTTTCAATCGAAAATTACCACGGAAAATTCAAGAATTATTCTTTAAAAGGTAAGCTACAAGAATTGTTATATCGCTGATTCTGGCAAGTAATATGGTAACAATGACCGCGCGAAATTTGAATGCCTCGTTAAGATTGCATTTTTCCGTGAACCTAATCTATGATCAGATACTTTTTGTTTTTTATTATGTATAAAGCATTTGGTTGTGCGGCAATTTTGAATTTTTAGCTCTCTGAGGAACTTATGTTCCCTAGAAGAGGTTTTAAAATCACCGTGTCTGTGTGTATGAGTGTGTGAGGGGGTTTATGCCCACTAGCACAGTTCCCATTTGCGCGGTTTCCCAAAAGCGCAGTGTCCCAAAAACGCGGTTCCCATTTGCGCAGTTCCCAATAGCGCGTTTCCTGTCTGCGCACTTTCCCGAAAGCGTGGGGCCTCATGTGGTTTTCAAAAAAAATAAAAAAATAAAATATTTCTTTAAATAATTTTTCTTACTGGCCTGATAACCCGAGATAATTTAATATATTACAAACGTTTATATATATATATATATATATATACAGCATACTAAAAAATATGAAATATTTGTTTAAATAATTTTTATAAATATAAACATGATTTTCGTAAGCCCTATCTCAACAAATGGGTTGAAAACACTTAACCTAACCTTTAACGACTTGGAAACACACGATGAAAATCTCATATGTTATATAATGAATTATGTACTTTCAGATGGTATCAATAATATTTTGTGTTTCAGTGTCCGACAAGGCCAAAAACACGACTCTTTACTACCATGTTTACCCGATTTTCATAAAACCGTTACATTTGAACCCCTATAACTCCTTAAGTATAGTTCCACGAGTAATTCTAGTTCCTTTTTTGTATTCCCCGGCTTAATTTCATCCTATTTAGGTCGATTAATGAATTTAAAAAAATTTCTTTCAATGTCTTAAAGACCGACGAAGTTGGTCTGTTTACCTGTAATGCGATTTTTTATGGCACATTCACCGATTTTTATAAAATTAACGACGCTATTTTTGAACCCCGTAATGATTACTTAGTTATCTTTACCACCAGTAAAATCGTTATAAAAAATTCTATCTACATGATATTAACCGATCTTTAGATATCTATGCTCAAAAATGACAACATTGTCCTTGTCAAAACACTCGACTACTTGCAAGGTTATTTAAAAAAATCGTATCTTCAAAAATACTTCGATTTCAGAGCTAAAAATTTGGCTTTTTTGCTCAAAAGGTCTATAATATAAGTAGTTAAAGTTTAAATGAAATCGAAAATGATGCCGTGGGAGCCATCGGGTGATTTGTCATGGATTTAACTGATTGGGAAACCACGCTATTGGGAAACCGCGCTATTGGGAACTGCTCTTTTGGGAACCGTGCTTTTGGGTCACTGTGCTTTTGAGAACTGCGCTTTTGGGGAACTGCGCTAATGGGAACTGCGCTAATAGGCAGATACCTGTGCGGGTGGGTTGGTAAGTTTTGTGCGTGTGTTTGTTTGGTAGCGGAAATACATTCGCAGTATCGGGGCAAAGTATAATCACCGCGTTCGCCGGTTTCGAAACTGTAGAAAAGGTGTTTTCCAAAAATCCTTATTTCTTCCATTGGTATCGTATGAGTGCACGCGCGATTTGTAATTTTGTATTGTGTGGTGACGTATGTTGAAATGTTTGTAAGTGTTGTTTAAGTATATTATGGCGTACCTTGCTGTATTAGTGCGTGTGGTTTGCGTGTTATGGTGCGTGTTTCAGTTTTTGTATTTCTACTTTCCGTCTGCTCCTTACATAGCGTTAGGTGTTTCGTTAAACGTTATAGCACCCAAATGGCAGGGTGATTTCCACCTAAATTTCACGGCAAATGTCTTATTATTAATTTGCAAAAGAGTCGGGTTGGATTTGAATCCGAGCCCTCCTGCTTGAGAGGTGAGTGTTCTACCATTAGAAAACTAGCAATTTAGATTAAGCGGAATCGTATATTCTTTGTTAATAGAGTTTAACATACAGATTTTTATTTAAATATAACGAGATTTCCGGTTTATTAAGGTTATTGCGTAAAAGAAATTCAAATGTTCCGGCTTCTCTATTGAATAAAATCTGGATTTGAACCGGGGCCCTTCTGTTTGGTAGGCGAGTGCTCTGCCCCAGAAAAACAGTTTTTGGACAAATCCCGTTTTCTTAACGCTTTTATAAACGTATTTTCATTAATTTATTCCAAAATATTTTTCATAATTATTAATTAAAATTTAAATAATTTTATTATAAAATACGGTCGAGTTCAGGAATCGAACCCGGGACAAATGTTTTATCAGATGAATTGTTTACCGCTGAGCGATTGACTTTCGGTATGTGAAAATAAAAAAATTTACAGGCGAATTCTAAGGAGAGCTATATTTGACTTGCCAACTTGTTTATTACTTACTTGGTCTAGGGTAAGTGGTAATTTTGATTTCTGACGTGTCCAGTCGTTGAGATTAGAGGCCATTTTCTGGTGTATTTAGCCTAAAGCGTAGAACACACATACGTAAAAATATTTAATTTAATTCTGTTGCGTTTCTGTTTACGTTTCCAGTTTTGATACACACTTGAAAACGTATTTTGTTTTTTTTTGGCCACCGTGGCGCCATCTGAAATGCTAAAATTCAAACCAGAATAAATTATTTATTTGATAATGGCGTTCAAAAAACATTTAGCAGACTTTTGTAGTGTAGAAAGGTTCTTACTTCCTATGATAAAAGTGGATCCAATGGCTTGCTAAAGGTTTTTTTGAATATTGTATCCTTATAATTTGAATTTTTTTGTCAAAAAGCAAGGGTTGTTTCTTATTTTTCTAAAAGAGTTCCAATTATTATCTTTTCAGAGCTTTCTTTGATTCGGCCTTATTTTACCCTGCAGACCGACTCCCTATTGGCGGGCTGATAACGTACAATATTTTGCGGCGCAAAAAGGCGAACATCGTTCAACTCTCCGCCCCGTCGGTGTTGTCAACCTGGCGCGCCAATCAAACGAAAATCAAAATTTCTTATTTCAAAATAACGCGCCAGTTACGCACTTTTACGTACCATAAATTTCAAATTTCGCGTTAGTTTAGAATTTCAAGAAACAGGATTTGAAACTAGGAGGGCTAAGTTGACGCCAGCTCGCCAATAATTACAAATTGCAAAAAAAGATAGCAAATAAGTAGGCGACCATTTTACGCTATTGTGCGCCAGTAGTTTAAATTTTTGCGCCATTAGGATTCATGACTTATATCACATTTAAAAATTTTGAATTTAGTGGCAAAACTCATGAAAAAAAGGAAACATATTTCATAATATCGCTCGAATAATGCGCTGTTGCGCTCCAGCAATTTAAAATTCATTAATAATAATAATAATAATTTTTGAAACCAGGCGAGCCAATTTAACAAAAATCACAAATGTCACAAATTTATATGTAACTAATTTGGTTATATGAAAAAAATTACGCGCTATTACGTGCCAACGATATTTTATTTCGAAATTATCTGCATTGGTTTAAAAATCAATTTGAAACCTGGCGAGCTAACTTAACGCAGAATAACAATATAAATAATTTGTTTCCGGAAATATCCTATAATAACGCGCCAATTTCACACTATTAGGCTCCACCACTTTTAAATTTTGCGCCAACATGAAAATTAGGAAATAATTAGAAATATTATCTTAACTTGTAATACAGAAGCTACGTGAAAAGGGTAAAATATTATTTTATTATTAAGTTTCCCTAAAAAGCCTTTAATTTTGCGCCAATTACGCGCTATAAGGCGCCACTGCTTTTAAATTTTGCGCCAACATGGAAATTAGGATATGGTTAAAAAAAGTACCTTAACTTGTAATACAGAAGCTACGTAAAAATGGTAAAATATTATTTTATTATTAAGTTCCCCAAAATAGCCTAAAATCACGCGCCAATTACGCGCTATTAGGCTCCACCACTTTTAAATTTTGCGCCAACATAGAAATTAGGATATAAATAAAAATAGTATCTTATCTTGTAATACAGAAGCTACGTAAAAATGGTATAATATTATTTTATTATTTAGTTTCCCAAAATAGCCTATAATTACGCGTCAATTACGCGCTATTAGGCGCGCCCACTTTTAATTTTGCGCCAACATAGAAATTAGGGAAACATTAAAAAATTTTATTAACTTGTAATACAGAAGCTACGTGAAATGGGTAAAATAATATTTTATTATTTATGTTCCCAAAATAGCCTATAATTACGCGCCTATTACGCGCTATTAGGGGTGAAGGTAGAGAGCCAAACCTTTTGGAAAGAGCTCCTAAAGGGGAATGACGAGCACAGCTGGCACCGGATATCCCGGTGGACTCCAAAAGACCGGGAAACAGGACCGCCGTGCCCTCATATCGAGGCCCGCTGCCCCACAGCAGGCTATCCAATCCGCCGAGGCGGCCAGGTTGAGAGGACCCTCTCCGTTAGCCTGAGCCGAAGCCCAGTTACCAGCCCACACCGGACTGAAGTCGGAGGTGGAGATAGGACCATTTGGACGGAGCTAATATCTCCCAGCGCACCACCGCCCGTATGGGTTACAAGAGCCGGACCCCGACTCGTCACTGTAATAATTGGACATGAAAAACGACCACGTCAAAACCTAACACTTCTAAAATCGAGCAAATTTCTTGATTTTACTGAAATTTACAAATAACAACGATCTCCCTCGAGAGCGTACATACTGAGAGTATAGTTTTTGATAAAAATGCTTTAGCCGATCAAATGAAGACACCCCGTATTTATATATTTTACACGTTAAATTACTATTTTTATTTTATTAAAATAAAATAGCGAGTAATTGGCGCGTAATTATATGCTATTTTGGGAAACTAATAATAAAATAATATTTTACCATTTTTGAAGCTTCTGTATTACAAGTTGACATACTATTTTTAATTGTTTCCTAATTTCCATGTTGGCGCAATATTTAAAAGTGGTGGCGACTAATAGCGCGTAATTGGCGCGTAATTTTGAAATAAGAAATTTTGATTTTCGTTTGATTGGCGCGCAAGGTTGACAACGTCCCGTACCAATTTTGCGTATTTTTGTTGCGTTTACGTTTCAGATTGGTTTTCCGTTCGATTTTTACGTATGTGTGTTCTTGGCTTTACTTTCGTGCACATTGATTTGCTACCTACTAACCTAGTCTAGGGTTGACGATTATTTTACTTTTCTTACTAGCCTAGCTAAGGGCTGGCTAATATTTTTTGTTATTGATATAGATAAGCTAAAAACTAATTTAAAAATCAGTTGTAAAAAAATTATTAACAAAATGGCAATTATTTTAACACAATAACGAGCATCACAATCAAATAAGCTAAATATACAAATTATAGTTTATGTTACTAAAAGTTTAATGACATTGAAAATTATTCTTTATTATTGAATGATGGAAAATGGTTATTTCCAAATACTGGTGTTTTAATTCCATCTATAACATAACTCTTACTCTGAAAAGGTCTTAACACTAATTTAGTAGTATTTGCCATGCAAATACGATGAATTTGAGCTGCTATTTAGTTTGTGTTCGCTAACGTTATGTGTAGCATTCCCAATCGGAGTATCGTTTAATAATTTTATAGACAAAATTTCCGTCAACACCCTTGGCAGTATTCTCTATCCTCACTAATCAACTAAAACCTAAACACTTTTAATTCTTTTAACTTAACCCGCTTATAAATACAGCTAAGCACTTGAGTCCCTATACTACGTTGCGCTTTATAACCTTGGTAAGATTGTATTAAAAGAGAAAACGAAGTATTCGGAGAACCCCTCGTGAACGAAAACGGAAGCTTGGAAATTTAACTATTAAAAAGGGCTTTCAAAGATTTCGCCTAGTTCTGAGAGGAAAGAATGTTAACTTTTCTGCCACCACGGTTTCGGTAACTTTACGGTAACGCTTTACCTTATAGTATCATATTTAAAACAAATACGTTAAATCGACTTAGCCAGAAAACGAATATGATATGAAAAGTCCCGTGAATCTAGTGTGCCTTGATTTACTTATTTTCAAAATGAAGGATAGTAAAAACAATAAGTTGAACTATTGTTTTCCAGCTAACGTCTTTAGAGAATGGCAATTGATCTAAATAATCCGGTGGGTCAAAGCTAGGAATTAGTTTCTTGTTATCTGAAAATGCCATAAAGGAACATAAAAATGAAATTTATTATTTTATTAATAAAATAATTTTCCTTTTTCAGAATTGAGGGTATTCTTGAATCTGGACTTGGCTCCATTTTTGAAAAAAAGATGGTCGAATTTTCGCCACCGTGCAACGAACGATTTCACAGGAAACAGCTAAAACTGGCGTTCACTCAGTTATCTTTGTTCGACCTGTCTTATTTCCTTCTGATCTGGTTAATCTTAAATATAGTGATCTTCATTTATTCGATTATCGAGGCGATAGTCATCCTTCAGCTAAAGTAAAAAAAACACATACCTTTGACTTCCGAACGGAAACAGAGAAACACGTCTTTGAAAACCACCATAAACGCAGAAACACGTCTTGGAAAGACACCATAAATAAACAATGAGACAAAATCACCACAAAAAATTAAACCATTAATTTTCCACTTAGTATTTAAACAGCTTTAATGTTCGCATTGATTACCTACCTCTGGTCATACACTTTAATAAGCAATAATATGAAAAACAGTTTTAGGATTGTTATTTCAATTATTTAAGAAGGAAAACACCCCTTTCATTTCTTTACATATTTATATAAACCTAGGTGTAACACTGATTCAAATAAATCTACATTGTAGAACAAATATTCTAAAATAAAATTGAACTATTTTGTTGTTAACTGCTAAACTGTCCATCTTCATGACATCACCTATACCGAGGGGCTGATTACTTCCCGTAATCGGTGTACAAGCCTGTAGCTTTGACTGCACTGAAATGAGTACGTAAGTGAGTACAGATTTAGCACTACCAAAGGCTGTACTCATTTTCACATTTATGAAATCGGTGTACAGTTTTTCAGAGAGTGGTTAGCCCCTCGACCTTTACTATACCGGAAACATTTACTTCGCGCTTAAATCTGTAATATGTGTATTACAGCTGTCGCCTAAATGTTCTCAATTTGTGACTAGGTTACAAAATGTACTGCTTATTAAAGTACAAAAATTGAAGGTTTTTTTGTTATGATAATTTTACTGATTTGTACAATTATATTAAAGCGAAATTTTTAAGAATACGTTTTTTTTAATCAGTATTTGTAGTTCAACGGAAATAAATAAGCTCTTTCATTTATGGCAACGCAACGTCATAAAAACATTTGTCGAATATCGTTGAATGAAACTGATGGTCATCGAAAAATCCTGTTCCTCCAACAGATGACGTCGTTGACGAGTGTGTTGTAGGAAACGGAAGTGGAAAACCGTGCAATAAAACAAGGCTGGGCAAAAATCACTTTTAGCCTATCGAATCGAATCGAATATCGAATACCGAAAAATGTCTAATCAAATACCGAGACAATTAGAAGTTTTCGAACCAAATACCGAATAGGTAAACAATGCAAATACTACGTTATCGAATATTTGACGAATAATATGCCGAATATTGGTCGAAAAACAGGCCTAAAATTCGAGATATTTAAAATTTAAATATCTAAATGGTAGAACGGAATTATTTAAGGGAGTCATATGTGACCTTTGACGTAAATAAAATCTTAAACTGTATGTACAAACAAAAACTATCTGCAGTCAGCCAACTGACAATTTACATACTTTTTTTATGCCCTATACATTCGTTTATTTGACTTTTTACTCTCTCCATAGACAGCTATGTAGTGGCACAAGCCAATTTTTTGGCGCGAATAAGAGTATATTTTCCGCATATTCACCGAATAAGAGAGACCGAATAATAAACATGTTTTTCGATATTTGATCAAATACCAAAGGAGGCGTGAGTTATTTGGTTAATTCGGTTATTCGCCTAGCCTTAAATAAAAGTAACGCTATCTGTATTGATCAACGGAGACTCTGAGTCTTACTGAACGCAGCCCCAACTTGATTATAATGATCCAGCAACGGGGGCTAAAGAACCGTTTTAGACCATGGAACTGAGCTCTTCTCCAATAGAGAATTCTTTGTATAGATTGAAAACTAGTTGATAGAAAATTGCGTAAATATCTTTATAATTTACTCTGTACTGCGATAATTTGTTGTTATTTTGGGCCTACCTTTATTATTTTTCCGAATTTTTATACCAAAGTCACGGACCAATAGGAGAGCTCAATTTTTGACGCAAAAAGCTATCAGGTGGTTATGTTTGGATTGCATATTGACGATGAAAGCTTGGCTCTTCTAATTAATAATTTTCTTACTCTAATTTTATTATTGGGTTTTATAATTTTTATAGTTAAATCCGTTATTTTATTAAAATATATTTATATAATATAGCCACGAAGGAAAGCAAATCAGTTTCTGAAGAATGAGAGGTTATGCAAAATCTTTTTTAAAGCAATAAAATAGTGGATGAAAATTAGTTTCTTCTAACTATATAATTTTCTTACTCTTATTATTTATTAGATTGGTTGCATTAATTACACAGTTTTATGGTTTTGTTATTTTAAAAATATATTTTTATAATATGGTTTGTACACCAATAAAATAACGAATGAAAATAAGATTCATAACCATTATAAGCGAACATTTTCCGAAAAAATTATGTTAGAAAATGAGCCATATTATTTGGTTTTTGGGAAAATATTTATTTCAAAACGTAGCTGATAGCAATTAAAATAAATATGTTATAAAATGAATCAATAAATAAAAAACCAATTTCTTGAATGTACAAAAATTGGTAATTGTCTAAAGCAATTTCTAGCTAAATATCCTATATTGATCAAACGTAAAACAATGGTTCTGCTTTTTGATAGACGTTGTTGTTCTACCTAATTATCTGGCATTTACATAGCCCAGTCAAGGTATTAATTTTGACAAATGATATAAGCGTGTAGAATTAACTGACAAACACTTTTAAGGTAATACATCAAATTTTATCGGTTAGCTCTTGATGCATCCCAAATAAACTTTTAATATTCCAATACATCTTTTATCGCAACTTCTAGTCTATCCGAGGAATGTTTCTTCTCGGTAGATGAATTGGTAAAAGCGCTGGTTGATAGCTACAGATCTTTGATACACTGAACAAATTAACCATGTCAATACTGACAAAACCCAGTGCATACACTACCAGCAAATAAGGATCTATAAATAAACCAAGGATTAGAATACACCCAAAGAAGTAATGTATACGATTCCCTATTATAATTTATTCTTACCTGTAAAGTTGCTAAGAGTGGCTGGCTTATTTTTGTGTTTCGTAGATCATGTTTGTGGTTAGGCCTTGGCTCTGACAATTATTTGACAAAAACCTTTTTCGGAAAGCGATATTGAGCTAGACACTCAAATTTTATTTTAAAATATTATAACCTACCGTGTTGTATTATTTATGTTTTTAAAGTAGGTAAAAAGCGTTTACTTCTCAATTTATTTCCCGAGCTCTTTGCGTACCACAATCCGCCATTGTTTTGGCGAGCTTATCGGCGGCTTCACTGCAAATTCTAAATTCACATCAAGATCACAATAAATCACTTGTAGATCACCAATATCTGTCCCAATTTTAGATCACTACTACACTCTAAGATCACATGTATCCAAAGTGATCCAATAACGTTCCTATGTGTTCAGAAAATGATCGTTTACGATCCCTATGTGAACATTTACGATCCATATGTGATCAATGTTAAGTGATCAGTATGTGCACTAAGAGATCATATTTGTCTCAATTTTAGATCGCTAGTACACAAAAGAACGCAAATGGTACACAATACATTAGGAAGTGGGGATCACATAAGAACGCAAAGAGTACACTAGACGTATGTATTCTCCTCAACTGTGTATAGAAAATCATGCATTTAAAGAAACTTTAATGGAGCAAAGTTATAAAAGTTTATTTCCAAATTTTATTGATTTCCATTGACATTTTAACAGCTTTAGTGTGTTATTTATAAAATTAGTGTCCAAGAACAAATTTCACTAAAATACCCATCGCCTGTACATACTGCTTGGGGTAATCAATTTCAAACGAATAATAATAGGCGATTAATATGTTCACCAAATCTATATTTTGTTCTCCAAGTGGAACAACACTTCCTAACCCAAGGATGGTAGCATTTTCAGGTGAGCAGTCACGGAAAGATATTCTAGTCATAACATGACCTGGTTTTAATTTTTCCAATAATTCTGGCTATATTATATATTGCAATAATAAATATTTGGCATAACACTTTTTAAACAAACACACATGAAACTATTAATTGTCAAAAAAATAATAGTTCTATTTATTTCCAGTAAGATTAAATTTAACTTAGCAGTGAAATTAATAATAATACTACAACTTAATAATTTTTGGAATTTATTTTTAATGAACCCTAATTATTTTTGTAATTTAATTAAAATACTTCAACATGCCTGTGAAAAACATTATATAGGAAGATATTCTTTAAAATAGGAAGATCAATTAACGCTTCGCGACAAATTGTGAAATAGTTTTAAGATATCGCATAGAATATTTAGGTAAAAAGCAACCATGCATTATTTGATTGTTGTGCAGTGAGAAAGAATACAAAACTAACTTACCGATACTTCTTTTATTATAGTTTCAGACTATACTCCTTTAGTATTGGTAACTTGAATTTTCTTTTCAAACACACGCCAAGCTTCAAAGCGTTTTCGCTGCAGCTAAATATATATGAGATGATATTTAATTGTCATAACCGCAATAATTATTATATTACAATTATACCATATAAAACATACCTTTGAAGTGGGGTCCGATTTTGATAAATCAACTTTCACATGAACAAACCTGTCCAAATTAGCCAATAATGTGTGGTATAAATGGAAATCCCAAGGTTAACTGAAGTTCAATCACTATATAAGCCAAGTATGCAAAAAAGTTATTTTATTTAGAGATTTATCTTAAATGTAGGAATAAACAAACCATAATTTAATGTGAGCGCATACAGCTGTTGAATGTTCAAAGCAAGGATAATGTTTTAAAAGTTCAACCATATCAAGGTGTTTCATTTTTTATAAGAATGCAGAGCGATTCTGAAATGTTTGTCGTAGCTCGAATTGAACACCCCAATCAACTCTGGGTTTTTGGTACTCTTTTTTTAAGTCACTAATTGCTTCTTCGTATTTTTCAATAGTTAAAATATCTCCATCGAAATTTTCTCTTGAATAGCTAAATTAGAAATAATTATGATTAATATAAAAATAAACTAACTTCAAACAGACCTATCTTGAGTTATTTAATTTTATAATACAAAATTCGTTAGACTAAAAAAAATTAAATTCCATAACATTATCTTAAGTCGTATAGTATACACTCTTAAAACTACTTTGGTCAAATTTTTTGCGTTATTTGTTTTAACCAAAAAATGGTTAAAAGTGACTGTTTTGGGTTAGTTTTTTTTACATTTTTTATGGGTAAAAACACTGGATCAAAAGGACCAACACAAAATTTGGTTAATGTTTTAAACCCATTCTGGGTTGTTATTAGCGAATTTTTGGTTACCTGTTCTTTCAACCCAAAACTGGGTTACAAAATATTTTCTTGACTTTTCCCAAGCTGACATAGTCAAACCCACCATCAATATAAAAATAAAAGATCTTTTCAAGACAATAAATATTCATACATTGACAACCAAAAATTTATAATATTCAACCTTGATTATATTCCACTCTCATACAATTAAAAATTGGAAACTTAAAATTTTTACTATTTGATATTATAGTATTGTAAAAGTTTTTATGTGACTTTTTAAAATTTACACCAATATGTAATATCATAAGTGGATCATTCTCTCAGACTAACAAGTAAGATATACCTGACCGAGACCCGGAATTTGTATACTTAGAGAGAATGATCCACTTATGGTAATATTCAGGATTGGTTTTCTTAGGACATTTTTTATAGATTTAAGTCACTCTGAGAAGAGTAAATCTTCTTAATAACAGTGGAATGTAATCAAGGTAGCATATTAAAAATTTATACATTGTAAATATACAAATATTAAATGTCTTCATGAAACAAGTTACATTATGCAGCTGATATGCAAATGGCTGAGAAGTTTCCATTACATAAAGCGTAAAAAAACTCAGTCTGTATGCCTCACAAAAATATCATGTGAGATAAAATAGTACAATACCTAATAATGGGAATTTGAGCATTCAATTATACATTTCTGTACAAATTTACACCAAAATGTAATATTTAGAAAATAATTTTTCCATGTTATTTTTTAACTGCATCTTAGCCACTCCATGACGAAGAGTAAGCCTTCTTTATAACAGTGGAATGTACTCAAGGTAGAATATTAAAAAATTAAATTGTCAATATACGAATTTTAAATACCTTCACGAAACAAGTGACACTATGCAGTATGCAGCTAATATGCAAATGCATGAGAAGTTGCAAGTAAATAGTTAAAAATAGCTCAATGAGTTTGAGTAAATCTCTGAAACATCATTATACTAGATAAATTAGTACAATATCAATTAATAATAATTTTAGCTTCCAATTTTATTTTATTTTGACCTGAATTTTATGAAGAAAAGTAAGGCATTCCACTGTTAAAGAAACCTTACTGTTCTTAGCAAAGTGTCTAAGATCTTTCAAAAAATGACATCTAACACGATAATGTTTTAGAGGTGTACACAGACTGATTGAGATTTTTTAGACTTTATTTCATGGCCACTTTCCATCCATTAGCATATCAGCTGCATAGTGTCACTTGTTTCGTGAAGATATTTAATTTTCGTACATTGACAATTTAATTTTGTAATATTCTACCTTCATTACATTCCTCTGTTATAAAGAATCCTTACTCTTCTTCACAGACTGACTAAATTACCATGGAAAATTATTAAAAAATTTCAAATATGGTCAAAAATTTAAAAAAGGAAGCTCAAATTCCCAATATTAGATATTGTACTAATTTCTCTTGCATGGTAATTTTTTCCAGGTGTACAGACTGATTGAGTTATTTTAAACATTGTAATGGCAACTTCTCATCAATTTGCATATCAGCTGCTTAATGTAACTTGTTTCGTGAAGATATTTATTGTTAATCTTTGTACAATTTATAAATTTCCTAAGAAAATCAATCCTAAATATTACATTTTGGTGTAAATTTTAAAAACTCAGATAAAAACTTTTAAAAATATCAAATACTAAAAATTTGAGCTTCCAATTTTAAATTTTTAACTGACTTTTTTAAAATATACACCAAAATATAATATTCATTAATTTTTTCTTGGGCCATTTTTTAATAGATATCACAGTAAAGCTTCTGCATGACAGTGGGATATAATCAAGATTGATTATTACAAATTTTGATTTGTCAATTATACGAATATTAAATGTCTACATGGAACAAGTTACATTATGCAGCTGATATGCAAATTGATAAGAAGTTGCCATTAAATATAGTCAGAAGTAAATGAACCAAAGTTATTAACCGAGCCTCAAAAATGAAAGGCATTTTCCCGATGGATTTCTCTTAATCATTTAGCTTATGTCCAGTGCTATCGTGTCACAGATGAAAAACTACTATGGAATTATGGATTAATTTAAAATAATCTCGCACTTTAAAACCGCCTAAAACTGCGAAAGAGCGTGCACATTTTCAAATAATCATTTTATTCCATAGTAAAATCCATTATTTGTCATATATAATAATACATTATCTGATTTTTAATCTGCATATAATGTAGGACTTTACTAATTTATTGTTTTTAATTATCTGTCTTTGTATATTTTAACCGGGAGCCCATTGAAAATCAGCTTTGCTGAAGGTGATATCCCTTAATAAAGACCATATTATTATTATTATCTCATCCAATTGCCTATCAGCTGCATAATGCCATTTGTTTCGTGAAGACATTTAATATTTGTCAAGTAAAAAAATTCAATTGGAAGTTCATATTTACAGTATTTGATATTGTACTAATTGAAAATTTCTTAACTGACTTTTTAAAATTTACACCAAAATGTAATATTCAAGAATGGTTTTCTTAGGGCATTTTTTTAATAGATCTTAGCTACTTCGAGAATAGCAAATGTTTCTTATAATAGTGAGATATGTAATCAAGGTCGAATATTTATATAAAAAAAAACATTTTCTCTTCTCAAAGTGGCTAAGTTATTAAAACATGTCCTAAGAAAACCATTCTTGAATATTACATTTTGGTGTAAATTTTAAAATAAGTTAAAAAAATTCAATTATTAGAATATCAAATACTGTAAATTTGAGCTTCCACCTGACTTCTTAAGATTTAAAAAAAAATATAATTAACAGGAGTTGTTTTCTTAATTATTTAAAAGTTGTTAGCCACTCTGTGAAAAGTAAGGCTTCTTTAAAACAGTGGAGTTTAATTAAGGAACAATATTAAAAATTTTAAATTGTCAATATACGAATAATAATTGTTCACGAAACAAGTGACATTATGCAGCTGATATGCAAATGAATGAGATATTGCCATTAAATATAATTAAAAAAAACTACCAGTCTCTGTACAGTGTACACATCTCAGGTTAGAGAAATTAGTCTAATATAAAATAATAGGAATTTGAACTATGGATTTCTTCAGAATTTTGTTTTGTAAGGCAACCAAAATTGATTGGACTTATTTTTTGGGATATTACATGTTAAAATTTAAAAAGATCCCAAATTGAGTAATTATTGTAACCCAAAATGGGTTGTTTGTGTTAAATAAAAAAGCCCAAATTTAGTTATTATTGTAACCCAAAATGTGTTGTTTTGGGTATTAACACTGTTTTGGGTTACGAATAACAACAAAATTTCAGTTTTTCTCTAACCCAACTTTGGGTTGTAAGTTTTACCCTTTTCTGGGTTGAAATTAAAACAACCCTAAATAATGACCCAGCGTTGGGTTACAAAAATGATCCTTTTTTTGTCAATTTTGACCTGTTTTAAGAGTGTAGGCATTTTGTACTCTGAATTTTACGTTACATACACAAAATCTAGAATATTGCTACAAGCATACGGAATTAGTTAGTTCCAAGCCAAAACTAGGACTCATATGCAATGTTTATTGAAGCTTCATAGAATCTGCCAAATTGAAATCCTGACTTTTAGGGCTTAGTTTTAAATTCCTGGACTTTTTGACCCATTTTCATTTTCCCTGACATTTCCAGGTTTTTCAGGCCGTGTCCGAACCCTGCATAGCTTTCCCACCTAAATTTTGATGCAAGTCAGGTAATTACCCAATGTGTAGGGTATCTTGATATTCAATTTGGTACCCCAAAATAGTATTTGCGCATCCCTAATGTTTTTCAAAATGATAACTTTTTAAACTAAACAATTTCTACGATTAGGACCATTTCACTCACCTGTTTTTTACATCCCTCTTTTGAAAATGTGGTCCAGTAGATGTACCAGGCTGTAATAAATTGTCACTTACAGCAACACTCGCTATTTTTAAAAAGCCTTTAGCAAGCCTTTAGGGTCTTTAGATGTATTTTCACCAAATGCTTTGTTTTGTTCCTTTCTTATCCTCAAACTTAAGGCAGAGATAAACTGAGTCTAAAAAAATTGAGCCTTTTTACCGAATATTGAAAAAGGGGGAAGAAATGTAATAAAAAATTACCCATGTTTTTTTCCTGGTGCTTGCAGACAGGGATATTTTGCTGTCATTTCCATACCAATCTGCACGCAAACATTTTGATTGCAAACTTTGGGATCTCTTACGTAATGAGCTCCACATTCTTATTTTTTTTCTTGAGATCACAATTTAAATCATCATCAATCAGTGGGACTGGATTAGGGCTATTAGGGGGACTGTCTACAGAACCGTCACTATAAATATATCCATTAACTTCCATTTCTTCATTTTCAGGCATTTCATTTTCTAGATTGTCTACATTACGTAAGCAGCCTGGGTGATGGCCACGACAATGTACCTTAAATGCACCGTAGCTGTTAGTTTTATAAGGGCACACTCTACAAGAAATGCTAAACAAGCTTTCGTTCTTATGAAGTTTGATAGCATGTTCGTTTAATGTATGGATGAATTTTGTTGTAAAATTGCACATTTCACAAGAATAATTTTGATTATTCTCAGTCATTTTAAAACAAAAGGAAAAAGCCAAGCTATTTACTAATTAAACATTACTCTTATTAAAACGTACCAGATACTAGTCAAAACTATAGCAACAGAAATTAGGTTGGCCGGGTTAGGGCTAGCTCGCCGTGGTACATAAAAAGCCTAGCCCAGAATTATTAAAGATAAACTAAGTATACTGTCTAATATTTATTTATTTATTTATATAATTGCTCAATAAGCCTCAGGTGGGCTTTTGTTTGAGCATCGCTACAGAAAGACGCAAAACAAAAAAAAATAAAGGGAGAGACGAAAACAAATGAGTAAATTTGGAAATATTGGTTAAATATCAAGTAACGCGAGAGGTATCTTTAAAATGAAAAAAGGCAGAGACATGGCGGCGAAACGTGTGGCGATTGGGGATAGAAACAATCTCTTGGGGAAGGGAATTCCAATCATAAATCACACTTCAAACATCCACGTAAATTACAGACTCATATATAACAAATACCAACTTTTTGAGACTGCCATTGTGAGAATAAAAAGTATAGTAACTACGAGTCTACGATGAACAAAATTGGGCCAAAAAACTGTTAACGCATTCAACGGACCAACTAAACCATGGACAAATAAATTACTTCTGGGGCACGTCAAAATTCTAAGAATTCTTCCCTTGATAGTGAGAATTCTCACTTCTCAAAATTTTGACGGTCCTTCTCACAGGAGATGACGTAATCTCTTTTCACGAGCTCTCTTGAGAAGAGTGAGAATGCCTCCGAGCATTCTCACTCGGTCAAATTACAAATAAAAATGGCAGCTAATATTCTAATACGTTTGCTTGATGCTGAAGAAAATAAACATTATGATATATTTGTGGACGAAAATTAATTTCAGAGAATATAGAATATGGTTAGTTAAATTTCCTATGAAACCTTTCCTTTTAAATTATAAATAAAATCTTTCCTTCCTTCATATATTGTCGTGAAATCCTGTAAAAATAATATTTATTGTCAAAGGCTTAGTTTATTACGTTCGTGGAATTATCGTAACTTCGTAAGCCGCCATCTTTAGAAGAGGCTTTTTACATTTGACGCATTTTAACGAGTTCTCACGGGGAGAAAAATTCTCACTAAGAACTCTTCTCAAGGGAAGAATTCCTTCTCAGTTTTGACGCGGCCCAGGACAAAGAATATAAAGTATATAATAAGAGTATATTCTGTGTTATGGAGAGGTAAAGTAGGCGCGCGTTCAGCTGCACGATTTAACGTGGTGCCTAGTTGAGTGTCGACACCTATGGATGCGCTGAATTCCAAGTGTATAGTTTCCTGGTTTTACTATTTAGTATACAGTTTCTTACTGTAAAATTTAAATTGAATATCGATACAAAATAAAAGTTACGATGTTATTGTTCTAATCTGAAGGTGAGAATTGATACTAATATATTATTCCCAAGAACAAAGTGAAAAATATAGTAACATTATTTAACATTATTTTAATTGAAATGTTTATATTCAAAATAGAAAAACGATCATAGTAAAATACAATAACAATTAATTTTAAATGATTTCAATAATGCAATGTCGCATTCTGAACTACTTAATTTGAAATGTCAAATTTTGATTGAAAAATATTATTGAAAAAAATTTACCATGGGAAAGTAGAATCACAGAAATGTTTGGGACGCAGGTATTCAAGAATAGTAGTAAAAATAGAAATAACCTATAAAGTAATTGAAATTTTATCTTTTAAAGTGTACCGAAATAAAATTGAAATTTAAGTGATCTCCATATGTAAAAAAATTGTCTAGATGAAAAAGGAAAAGTTATCTGTAAACGTCTAGCGATCTCATTCCTGCTAAGACTATATAAGAACGCTTTACTTTGAATATAGATCACTCGAGAAAATTTGGAGATCGCCTATGAACTATTTAAGATCACATTATTATCACTTTAAGATCACTCTTCGTACACCGTAAACGATCTTTTAATGTTCGAATGTGATCTGAGAGTGATTTAAAAATTTGCAGTGTTGTGACTGCGGTAGACCTCTCGCAAAATAAACAGAACGTATTCATGTTTATTTTGCGATCGTGATGTCTCTGCACACCGATATGGCGCGAAGCTCGCGATTTTCCGAAACCTCGCCTTCTTTCTGTTAATTTAGCGAGGAATCTCTATTTTGCGATTCTTAAAAACGTCTCTGCACCGGGCCCTAAATCCTACAGATAGCCCTACTAAAATCAATTGTATTTGTTTAAAATTAAATCCCGAATTCAGACCGGGCACTCAACTGATCCGTGTCGACATATAAACCTCAAAGGAAACGTGGCCTCCAGATCAGCTCTAACTTCACGACTAAAATGAGCTGGAGCTTCATTGTGCAATAACTACACGGGCCTTCTGTTTTCAAACCGCACGTTTGCGAGTATCTCCGGTAACGTATGTTGAAAAAAAAGTAGTAGTGCCTGACCATTTACCACCCAGACGGTACTTACTTTAAATGAGAGCTCTCGAGATAAATATAGCCATTTGTCAGATTACAAAATGGTGGAGACTCTTCTGTTCTTTCATTTCAACAGTATCAACTTCACATGGCTTAGATCTCAAATGCTAGCAAACTTTACACTTCCTTACTACCTTCTGGGTCGGTTGCCTAGCTTTGGTAATCCAGTAAGTTTATCGCGATCCTATTCTTTCTTGTACGCCAAAACGAAACGTCGGCAGGTGACTTGGACAAATTAAGGTTAACATAAAGGCAGCTCTAGTTCCTGAAAAATCCGCCAGGGCATTGAATTTGTTAAAAGCGAAATACGTAAAAGATTGTGAGAAACTGTACAAGAACCAAATTCGCGACTCGGTGATACTGACAGACTGACAGATTCCACGTGGAGTTAATATCTTCGGCTTTGTATTGTACTAGGCGAACGAGGGATTGTCTAATATGCTGAATTTCTGGACGTCTGAACCGCTGAATTTTGAAGGATTCCTCCTACATAGAAGCTTCTATCTTATAAACCGTCTGGACCAAAATTTTTACTTTATTTTCAAATATATTATTTAATTTGGAAACCGTCTGGACAAAATTGACTAATTTGCTGAATTTCTGGAACAAAAAATTTTACTTTATTTTCGAATAGTTTCTTTAACTTTCAAACCGTCTGGACAAAATTGACTAATTTGCTAAAGTGCTGAATTTCTGGACCGAAAATTTTTACTTTATTTTCGAAAAGTGTCTTTAATTTTGAAACCGTCTGGACAAAATTGACTAATTTGCTGAAGTGCTGAATTTCTGGACCGAAAATTTTTACTTTATTTTCGAAAAGTGTCTTTAATTTTGAAACCGTCTGGACAAAATTGACTAATTTGCTGAAGTGCTGAATTTCTGGACCGGGAATATTTTACTTAAACATTCAAATTATCCGGTCCAGAAATTCAGCAAATTAGTCAATTTGGTCCAGACGGTTTCAAAATTAAAGAAACTATTCGAAAATAAAGAAAAAAATTTGGGCCAGAAATTTAGCACTTCAGCAAATTAGTCAATTTTGTCCAGATGGTTTCAAAATTAAAGAAACTATAAGTTAAATTTTTCCAGTCCAGAAATTGAGCTCTTCAGCAAATTAGTCAATTTTGTCCAGACGGTTTCCAAATTAAAGAATATATTTGAAAATCAAGTTCAAATTTTCAGGCCAGAAATTCGGCACTTCAGAAAATTAGTCAATTTGGTCAAAACGGTTTGAAAATTAAAGAAACTATTCGAAAATAAAGAAAAAAATTTGGTCAAGAAATTCAGCACTTCAGCAAATTAGTCAATTTAGTCCAGACGGTTTGAAAATAAAAGAAACTATTCGAAAATAAAGAAAAAAAATTGATCCAGAAATTTAGCACTTCAGCAAATTAGTCAATTTTGTCCATATGGTTTCAAAATTAAAGAAACGAAGTTAAATTTTTCCAGTCCAGAAATTGAGCACTTCAGCAAATTAGTAAATTTTGTCCAGACGGTTTCCAAATTAAAGAATATATTTGAAAATAAAGTACAATTTTTCAGTCCAGAAATTCAGCACTTCAGCAAATTAGTCAATTTGGTCCAGACGGTTGGAAAATTAAAGAAACTATTCGAAAATAAAGAAAAAAATTTGGTCCAGAAATTTAGCACTTCAGCAAATTAGTCAATTTTGTCCAGATGGTTTCAAAATTAAAGAAACTATAAGTTAAATTTTTCCAGTCCAGAAATTGAGCACTTCAGCAAATTAGTCAATTTTGTCCAGACGGTTTCCAAATTAAAGAATATATTTGAAAATAAAGTTCAAATTTTCAGGCCAGAAATTCGGCACTTCAGCAAATTAGTCAATTTGGTCCAAACGGTTTGAAAATTAAAGAAACTATTCGAAAATAAAGAAAAAAATTGGTCCCGAAATTCAGCACTTTAGCAAATTAGTCAATTTGGTCCAGATGGTTTCAAAATTAAAGAAACTATAAGTTAAATTTTTCCAGTCCAGAAATTGAGCACTTCAGCAAATAAGTCAATTTTGTCCAGACGGTTTCAAAATTAAAGAATATATATGAAAATAAAGTTCAAATTTTCAGGCCAGAAATTCGGCACTTCAGAAAATTAGTCAATTTGGTCCAAACGGTTTGAAAATTAAAGAAACTATTCGAAAATAAAGAAAAAAATTTGGTCAAGAAATTCAGCACTTCAGCAAATTAGTCAATTTAGTCCAGACGGTTTGAAAATAAAAGAAACTATTCGAAAATAAAGAAAAAAAATTGGTCCAGAAATTTAGCACTTCAGCAATTTAGTCAATTTTGTCCAGATGGTTTCAAAATTAAAGAAACTAAGTTAAATTTTTCCAGTCCAGAAATTGAGCACTTCAGCAAATTAGTCAATTTTGTCCAGACGGTTTCCAAATTAAAGAATATATTTGAAAATAAAGTACAAATTTTCAGTCCAGAAATTCAGCACTTCAGCAAATTAGTCAATTTGGTCCAAACGGTTTGAAAATTAAAGAAACTATTCGAAAATAAAGAAAAAAATTGGTCCCGAAATTCAGCACTTTAGCAAATTAGTCAATTTGGTCCAGACAGTTTGAAAATTAAAGAAACTATAAGTTAAATTTTTCCAGTCCAGAAATTCGAAACTTCAGCAAATTAGTCAATTTGGTCCAAACGGTTTGAAAATTAAAGAAACTATTCGAAAATAAAGAAAAAAATTGGTCCCGAAATTCAGCACTTTAGCAAATTAGTCAATTTGGTCCAGACAGTTTGAAAATTAAAGAAACTATTCGAAAATAAAGAAAAAAAATGGTTCAGAAATTCAGCAAATTAGTCAATTTTGTCCAAACTGTTTCAAAATTAAAGAAACTACAAGTAAAATTTTTCCGGTCCAGAAATTCAGCACTTCAGCAAATGAGTCAATTTTCTCCAGACGGTTTCCAAATTAAAGAATATATTTGAAAATAAAGTACAAATTTTCAGTCCAGAAATTCAGCACTTCAGCAAATTAGTCAATTTGGTCCAGACGGTTGGAAAATTAAAGAAACTTTTCGAAAATAAAGAAAAAAAATTGGTCCAGAAATTCAGCACTTCAGTAAATTAGTCAATTTTGTCCAGATGGTTTATAAGATAGTAGCTTCTATGTAGGAGGAATCCTTCAAAATTCAGCGGTCCAGACGTCCAGAAATTCAGCAAATTAGACAATCCCGGCGAACGAGTGTATTTCTTCGTGCCATAGTAAAAATGGGGAGAAGGGGAGAGGAAAGTGCTTAGTCATTTTAGGTGAATACGTTATGTTTAGGTTCGTAGAGCTACGCACCCTAAACTTTTAATGTTTACGGCTACCTTATGCCGATGTCAAAAGGTAGAAATATAAAAAAATAAATATATATGTATATATATAAAAATAATTATATATATGTAAATATATAAAAATAATTATATATATATATATATGTATATATACATGGGAAAAAATAAACCTTTATAAATAGAAGAAAACACTTTATGCATGGGAAAAAACCACTAAACATGGGAAAAATAAACCTTTATACATAGAAAAAACCACATTATACACGGAAAAGAAGAAACCTTTATACATAGAAAAAACCACTATATATGAAAAAAATTAACCTTTACACTTAGAAAATCACATTATACATGGGAAAAAGAAAACCTTAATGCATAGAGAAAACCACTTTATACATAGAAAAAATAAACACTTTAGATTATAGGGGTACAGGAAAACACGTATGCGTTAGAATATACATAAAGGAAACGAAACATTTTTACTCTGTACTTTTATTCTCTTACGTGAGTTAGATTTGACGGGCTGTTTTGGGGTTTGGTTTTGATAATTAGCTTCCCAAATTTCCAAACTTCGGTGGCTACGCGGGTCCACCAATTCGGACAAGAGGACTTGGAAATAAAATCTCGATAGTTTATCCTTCATCTTCGTATCCCAAAACTGTTGATCGAACGGAGTTCTTTCGACATGAATTTCACTGGGGCTCCATAATACAAAATCGCAGAAATTTCTACCTATTATTTTCATTTGTCCTTGTACACTCTGTTTGAAAAGTCTTCGACAGCTGAAATTTTTGCCCTCTTTTTAATTCTGCTAGAAAACTATAATAGATAGCTCGATGAAACCAATTGCAACTTTTATTTATTTTCTAATATCTTTCGTTATTTATCGGTTTCGTCCGCCAAAAATTAATAGTTTGGCGGGAACCGTCAAAACTCATTTTTGACAACTTAATAAATATTGGTTCTACGGCACTGACTCGCGCGTTTTTGAATTCACAGTGGTCGGTTCATATTTAGAAAGTGGAAAAATTATCCCTCTACAACCAACGGTTGAGAAGTTATCGCGTTTCCATATTTTCGTCGAAGTTGCGTTATTTATAATCGCTTGATGCATTTTAGGTGTTTCCTAGTTTCGACGAAAGTTTGGAAACGCGATAACTTCTCAACCGTTGATTGTAGAGGGATAATTTTTCCACTTTCTAAATATGAACCGACCACTGTGAATTCAAAAACGCGCGAGTCAGTGCCGTAGAACCAATATTTAAAAAGGTGTCAAAAATGAGTTTTGACGGTTCCCACCAAACTATTAATTTTTGGCGGATGAAACCGATAAATAACGAAAGATATTGAAAAATAAATAAAAGTTGCAATTGGTTTCATCGAGCTATCTATTATAGTTTTCTAGCAGAATTAAAAAGAGGGCAAAAATTTCAGCTGTCGAAGACTTTTCAAACAGAGTGTACTTGATAGTAATAATATATATAATAATAACAGAAGTCGGCACCTTCTTCAATTATTTTTTCAAATGTTTTATTTTTAGGGCGTTCGGGGCATTTTATTTCAACGATACCACCTGTTTTTTATAATATTCCATCTGGAGTGTCTGCCAGATAACCCAATTCTAGATCTACAAACAAGCTGTTTGACATTACGATTTCACCCGTCTGTGTTTGTTAGTCAGCTAATGCATTAGTCTCATTCAAACGTCCATATTCCATAGCTGATGTAGATATTCTACCCCCGTACAAAAGTTGTTTGACTAACGGAATGACCGCGGTCGTTTCTTTCATCTTACAAACTCTTCCGAAGTTTGAAGCTGTGATTCTGGGTCGTCGTTCCGCAAACCAAATTTCGATATCAGATTGGTTTCTGGTAATATTTTCGATTTTATTTCGTTTTTCCTCGTTGACAAATATGCTAGCGAGGAAATCGTTTTTGGACTTTTCGTAAGCCTCTTCGTCCATGTCGGGTTGCCGGGCATTCGGACCGTAATCCACAGATTCTTTGGGCATTGACGAAATTTTTAGATGTTTCCTTTGCTTTTTCGCTTCGGGAATTGATAAAAGTCTACGAGCTTTCGTTCGGCTTCTATCAATTCTCAAGGCGTATCGCTTCAAAACCATCGAAGGACTACTTGTAGTACTTTTCTCCAGGTGGATTCTTGCCATTTGGCACCATACTGGTGGCTGAGGCCGGCACCATTCACAATAACATTATACGAGCCCCGACAGGACCGGCAAATTTGCTTATGCCCAATGAATTTCGAAACGATATGCATGTAAGTCTCCGCGGCATTGCTAGTCTCGTCGGAAAGAAGCTTACCGGCCTTCTTTACTAAATTACCCACGGCTGCCTGAACTTTTAATATCAGAGTCGGTGGTAAGTCTTTGAATTGATTGGGGGCGGTTGATTTTTTACCGTCTTTTGTTGGATTGCAAAAATAGTTTTTGCAATGTGAGTGGTCACCGTAAACGTGGTGAGGTCCGTTTCTCAAGTCTGAGACTTAGTCTTGTTCAGTTTTTCGGTTAACCGAATTATACCTGATAGCGAAACGGGCACAAATAGAAAGACACTTAATTCTGACTTTGCTAAGATTCTTAGCCATCAATACGCCTTCCTTATTGATAGCGTATAAGGACACCCCGTACCTTCGAATAGCGTGGTTGGCACATTCTATTTTTTTACGCGATGACCATCAGGCACTTTTTCTCTAATTTTGAAGAGGGTACTCGAATCTCCATCACCTACGAGCTCGGTGTACCAATCATTTCGGCTTCCATCGCGGATGACGACCCATTCCAATTTCTAAAACAAACGTGTTGGATTTCTCTGCCCTTTTTTTCAGCCATAAAGCAAATGCTGCAGTAATTGTTTCTTATCCCAAGAAAAAGAAGCTTCTTCGTTTCTGCACCCAACCTCCATCGGCTATTACCTTGATCCAAACGACGCCATCAGCGTCAACCTGACCTTTGCTCGCGGCAATTTCACGTTTCAAGATGTCGGCAGCCAGAATTTCCGAGTGCAGTTGTTCAGTCTAATCCTAAGGAAGATCAAATTTGATAAAATTAGTCTTTATAGGTTAATAGATGCACATTTTAAATTCTAGACAACAATGTCAAAAATATTCATACTTTTCCGAAATGGTTTTCAAGTTTCAAATATGTTGGCAAACTCATAGAAGGGACATTTAGAACTGACAACGCTTCATCCTGCTGGGCGTGGCCCGCTCCAATTGACGTAAATGCCCACGTACCAATATAATTGATACCTTTATCGTGTTCCGTTTCTTTATTTGTTAGGATTTTCTTAGTAGCCGAACACGAGTTACATTAGAATATAAGGTGGCTCTGAAGTCCAAGAAAAAACTCCTTTTCGAACCGAAAATATCCTTGTTTTCGGCATTCGTGTCTATGCTTTTCTAACGAGCTGATTTCATCTAAAAAGAACCCAATGTCCCCAATTCTTCGCTCTTCAAGGTTTTTCAAATTTGGAGATGAAAAACCATATTTCATGGGTTCCGTTGTTAGCCTGAATGACGAAATGTCTGGTCGCTCAGGGAATCCTTCGGTTATCCTATTATCATTTTAGTTATTAATATACGGCAATATTAATATACGAGTCTAAAACAATAACGGCACTTACTTCTCAAAACTATCAGATCCAGAATTATTATCGGCTGTGGCCGCGATATATCCAAATCCTTCCGATATTGAAAGGAATAATGGTGATGAATGTGAAATCGGGCACGGAGCATTCTATACGGGTGACAAGGTCACGAATTTCTCCGAAGAAATTGCTAATACCGATGACGTATTCGAAGCTAAGGAAGTAGTCAGTTTGAAGGAGGGAGCCCTTTTTATCCTATCTAATATTTCTCGACTACGCTCTCGTAAATTTGTTCCTCTATTGTTTCTTTTTTTTGTAATATTTTTGAGATCGAGAAGCCATCTCTCTATTAACTTTTTATGGAATATCAAAAAACTATGAAAACCGAAAACCAATAGAGTGGAAAACGAAAAAAAAAAACTTGAAAGTCGAAAACTGAACGTCTTACTCGGTACAATACTTATTAAAAATTGTGGAACTTTTGGCTATAGGTGAGTAGGTAAAAGGGGGTTAAATTTCTTTAGGGTGAAAAATGTAGTCAGGAGATAATCCTTTTGCACTAAAACTTCACCCGCCGAGCAAGCTTGAAGCTAAAAATCTCTCGAAACGGACAAAAATAAATGTTGCCACAATGGGCAAGAAAAAATTATATAATTTTATATTTCAAAACGTATGTACCCCTATTATATGACATGGAAATTAAGTTTTGTTAAATGTTTGGTTTGAAACGGTACTTGTGCAGTAATTGAAGAGTATGTGAGAATAGAAAAAGAGACAGGACATGACTGAACGGATCTTCACGATATTCCGATTCAATGGCGAAGTTCCATCGAAGAGTAAAGCCGTGATCGTGGAAATTGTACAGAAGGAAATCAATAACAAATTAAATTTGGCTGCATCCAGGAGCTGGGTGAGGCAACAGAACGTGTTCGTTTCCTTCTTGCACGTCCAAGCAAGTGAAGATAGCAGACGCCAAGGTGTCGAAAGATTGACTGAACCGAATCACTTCTTTTTAGAAGTATAGTGAAAACCAATGTCTAGTTCTTGCATTATTAACAAATAAAGGTTTATCACAAAAGTTTTATTAAAGGTTCACTAAATCGTTAAAAAAATTAGACATACCTTTTAGCTTCTCGAAACTGGGATTCTGTAGACCCACGCTTCAAATTCAAATGATTTTGAAACTCTTTTACACCCAAATTTATAGAAATTTGTGTACAATTTAAAATAAATATGATATATAATAAACTTCCGGCTTCGGTAAAGTATCTTGGAAAGGCAAACTATGATCCAAAGTAAACAAGGCTGAAATAAATAAATCTTTGTAATTTACCATAAGCACTTTTGCCATAGCGGAGGTGAATAAAGCGAAAAATTCTAATAACAAAAAAGAAATCGTGATAACAAAACCTTAGTACCCTAAGGAAAATAATGGATCAGATTTCAGTTAAACCAAAATTTGTACATTGGACCATGTTGTTTTCGAAAGGCAGGGGCGTACCGAAGAGAGTACGTTTGGGGGTGGGGGCGGTAAGTGAAATTTCCCAAGTAAAAAACCAAGTTTGTCAAGTCGTCTAAGTTTGGATTGTTACGGTAGATTTCAATTTAAATGTTTCATTAAAATTATAATCGGTGGCGCCATCCGCTGTTAACAGCGGGAACTATATACTATACAATTGATTTAATAGTACTAAAGTACCTTGAAAGATATAGGTGGCGCCACCCGTATCATGATAGAGTTGACGGCTGAGTGAGTAGAGTAGAACTAAATATGAACATGTAAATCCAAGATGGCCGCCATAACCCACCCCAAAACAACCCCCAAAATTTTTTCCAAAAACCAATTTTTGTCCTTGGAAAAATTCATCAAAATATTTTTTTTTCAATCTCACATTTCACCTTGAAGATGATCCTTGACCTCGACGCCTGACCCCTGACCACAACCCTTAAGCCTCGGTCTATCACCCCAACAAGTTTGGACACGATCGGACAAGCTCGGCCCGAGATATCGGAGGTAATATGTGACCCCACCAAATACTAACGCTTTTTCACTTTTGGTGTCACTTTTTTATTTTTTTCGTTTTTTCGCCGTTTAAAATGCTAATTAGCTAATTTGCGAGATTGGGAAACGAATTCGCGACCTTCGCTTTATATCCTTCGCAACTTTTGGACCCACCCAAAATACTTTAAACAACTAATAAACGAATCTAAAATGTCGATAAAAACTATTTCTATAAATAATAATTATTTTCACATTTAAAAGTCAAGGGATATGTGTGAGCGTAAGACGTCTCAAAAGTCGAGCTCTTTAAAGGTTAAAGGTTTGATTTTATAGATAGTTTTAAATTTAGTGTTAAATGCTGGGTTTGTCAAGCATTATTTCTGGAACGAAGAGTTTTTAAGATACATCTGATGAACCATTTAACATCTAGTTATTCTAATAAAACACTTAATATTTACGTTTGCGATTGTCTTCATTCAAATCAACTGAAATACACAAGCGAAGAAGAAATATTAGACGACCAAATTATTGATTATTTGAACGAGTTTAACGTAAAAAATCAAGAATGGCTCGACGGGTTTGTTAATGATAATGGAACTCCAAAGTAAATCCATCGTAAAAAAAGACAATTGCTATTAAGTCCGAAGAAACTTTAAATTCAACAATGAAACCAAATGTTGTATTTCCACCAGACTTTGTCATGCCATCTGATGAGCAGATGGAAGCTATTATCTTTTTTCAAGAATATTGTAAAAATAATCAAATTTTAACTCTTAATCAAGTTGAAACGCCAATTGAGGTTTTGGAAAATCTGGAAAAAACTTGTCAAATGATTGAAAATATGTGAATAAAGCTGTTTTTCTAATAAACATATTGTTCTTATTTTTCCTACGTAAAAATAGATATTTTTACTCTTTCGTGTTAAGGTTTAGCGTGGTAGATCGGTAGCGTTGCAGGATGTTAATCAAATAGTCTCAAGTTCAACTCCCAATACTTTCGATCTATCACGCTAAATCTTTTATTAATATAAAACGAGATGTCGCCCAACTAAAACTGTCATTATAAAGATGTCAAGTTTCGTAGTATTTCTACCTTAGAACGCATCACCCGATATTTACCCCAAAAATAAACCTTCTGCCTTTAAAGAACAGTTATCAAAACCTTTAAATTTTAATAATGAAAAATTGGTTTGTGCATTAGCAGAGATAATTCTTCCCGAAACTTATTCAAATATAACAAAGGAGTATTCGCATTTCCAAGTAGGGCACGTGTCAGATGCTATTTCACCCGAAGAAAATCAATGGGATTATATTAAAATTGAAATTCCGCCCAAACGTTACGAGGGTGATCTAGATCGAAATAAGAATACTATTCCAACATATCTTCAAAATAATATACTTAACGAGTTTGCTAAAGCTATTGAGGCCAATCAAACACTTAAAGGAAAAATACATATGAATACGGTAAAAGTAGATAAAAACGAAGATAGTTAAAAATTAAAAATACAGTTACAAAAAGATGTGCAAGTAAGAATACCTCAAGCATCGCCCCTAGCTTCTGTTCTGGAATTTCGAGAAAATGATTTTGTCGACAGTGATTATCTTTCTAATTATCCACTCTCGAATCACGCCAAAACTATTTCTTTAACCTACGCAACACATTTTATCGAAGTACGAATAAAAAAAGCGTTAATTGTGAATAAATATCAACAAAAATATTTACCACGACAAATTACCGTGGAAGAAATCCAATCACATCCCAGGAGGAAAAAAACAGAAAATTAACAAGAAACCGAACCTAAAGCTAGAAGTGAAACAAGAAGAAAAACCAAAACTTGAACCAAAACCAAATTTAGAAGAAAAGCCAAATCTGAAACCAGAAGAAAATCTAAACTACATTTTACCAACAGACCCTTTAATTCCAAATATTAATGGAGACGTCAACCAACCAAAAGTTTTAAATCCTTCCGAAGAAAATAATTTACCAAGATCTCTTTCAATAGCACTTAATCTACCGTCTCAACCTGTTATTAAAACAATACAATGGAATAATTACGCGATTGTGTTTGAGGCAGGCAGATATGAGGGAGAAAGACAATATAATAATGAGATTCAACCGTTCACATTACACTTAATTATACGCGATTTATTAGAACGCTGTAAGTCGAGACAGTTTGATGGCTTAAAAACCGCGATATCGTCCGATGATGAAGATAATTTATATTTTAATTTAGAAATACCGGTAGGTATGAAAATTAAATTTCAAAATCCATTAGCAGATCTTTTTAAAATTCCACCGGACACTTATTTTATGGGTATTCAAAAATTTGGCCCGTTAAATAATTTAAACAATATTACTTTTAGTTCACGCAACAATTTTATCGACATACTGAGTATACAAAAATACCGCAATTTGAGCAGGATTATTGGGCTTTCTACTCTGTATCAATTATCCAACCTTTTTTATTTGAAGAGAGATGATTTTGTAAATATTATTCCATTATCTTTGCATAGGCAATTAAAAAACGAAATTCAACAGGCGACGAACTTCCCTCCTTTAAATCGGTTCGAAATTAGTTACGTAATCGAAGAAATAAATCGAGGTCATTACTTAAGAATTTCATTCCCTCGAGACTCACAGGCGGCCTTCACCGGGAGCTTAGCAAATATTTTTAATATAAACACGCCAGAATTTCAAGATGGTGTAATTAGCAGTCAAAATCCTTTAAAAGTGTATGAGGAAAAATTTATGTCAGATGAGGATTCAGTTATAGATTTTAGGTATAATAAAATTATTCCAATTGAACCACCTAACTGGGAAATGACAGTTATACGTTTGAACGTAATTATTACGAGGCTGATAAGGATTTAAGCGGGAATTATAAACCGTTATCCCTTCATTTTAAATTTTTAAATGAACTTCAAAGATATTTTGATTCGCATGTCTCGCTTAAGGCTGGAATTTTTTATTTTCAAAGAAAATGGAAAATATTATTTTCAAATCGAGTTAATGAGTGGATTGGAAATTAAAATATTTGGACCTCTAGCAGACCTTTTGCAAATTGAGTACAAAGTAGATTATATCTCCTCAGTTTATAAAAGCAAAGCATTAGACCCTCTTCAAATTAGATTAGAATTAGATAATACGGTTAATTTTATAATTTTTCGAAACGATTTAAACAGAGTTGAGAATAGTCGACGCCAAAAACGTGATATTGATTTCCACAATTACGAACAAGGTAAAAATAATAAACTAAATGTTGTAGACAAATTCCATTGTCGAATTCCAAGGGGCGTTTATCACACTATTGAAGATATTTTAATTGCAATGAAACACTCCTTACCACAACAGAGCTGGGCTAAATTCGAGTTTAATTTAAATTCAGATTCGACAGTTTCAGTTAAAGGTTTATGTGGAAACAGTTTTTTAACCTTTCCAATAGATAACCCCAAACTCGGACAAATTTTAGGATTTTCTACCAATCAAATCGAAAGACCTCTTTTTAACGAAATGGGTATGTACCCCGCAGATCTCAACCACGTAATATCTGGAATTTATGTCTATACAAATATTATACAACCTGTAATTACAGGTCACACTTATACGCCCTTGTTAAGAATTATCCAATTAAACGAAAATAAAAATCGAGCACAAGTTGAAAGATTTAATTTTTAGACTATTTTCCAGTTCTCTACGATCAAATACAAACAATAGAAATTTCTTTAAGGTCGGATTACGGTGAACTCCTGCCATATAAAACAGGAAAGACTATTATTAAATTAATATTCAAAAGACTGGATTCTTAGTCTAAAGTACACTTAAAACAAGCTCATCATGGAAAGATATTATAATCATTATGTACAAACAGGACGCGGATATAACGTATTTCGAGGAAGTCAATATCAAACTGGTCGTGGATTTGGGTCAATTTTTAAAAGTTTAGCAAGCTTCGTAACACCTCTTTTTCGACCCGTAGCTAAATCACTCGGTATCCAAGGTTTGGTTATGGGGGAAAGAATAATGGATGATGTTGTTGCGGGTCAAAATTTTAAGGAGTCGTTGAAAAAAATTAGTAAAATTGCCGGAACAAATCTTTTAAATAGTCTCGGTGATACCATATTAAATACACAGAAAGGCTTTGGAGTTCGGAGAGGACACAAGCGCAAATCAAAATTACGCAATAATCAAAGAAAACGCAAGAGAACAAAAACCGATTTTCTTGACTAAAGCATTATGCCTCAATTTGAATCTATGTGTTCGGAGTTGGAGCTTTTTAACGAACCCCTGATTAATGGAAATATTGAGGGGAATAAATTTGTAGATTATTTCCCTATAGCTCCCTTGTCTAATGCTACACAGATTGATTTTTCTATCCCCGGGGGAGATTATTATATCGACATGTCGAACTAAATGCTTAAAATTCGAATTCGTATAAAAAAAACAAAACGGAATTTTAATAGATATACCTGCAGCCGAAAAAATGTCTCCCTATATAACCTTCCATTGCATTCTATTTTTAGCCAAATAGACGTATTTATGAATGAGACTTTAGTACAATCTAGCAACAACTGCTATCCGTTTTTAGCATATTAAGCAACAGTTTTAAATTTTGATAAAGGCGCCAAACAATCTTACAAAACCGCCGAGGGCTATTACGAAGACGGGTTTTGCGACCCAGCGTTAGGGTTTGATGATGTTAATAAAGATAAACAAAACAATGGAATTTTAAAAAGAAGTAAAGATATTGCAGGATCGAAACTTTGCGAATATTTGGGTAGACTGCATGTAGATTCTTGTAAAATAGACAAATTTCTTTTAAACAAAGTGAATTTAAGAATTCGACTCTTGAAAAATTCCGATGAATTTATAATTATTTCCCATGAAGATGTTAATAAGAAATATAAATTGATTATTGAGGACGCTATTCTCACGGCTAAGCATATTCTCGTTAATCCAGATCTCCAGCTGCGATACTTCATAAACAAAGAGCTTTGTACGATCTAACACAAACTGTTGTTAAAACTCTGACAATCTCAGCAGGCGCGAGCGATTTCGTGAAGTCAAATATTTTTTAGGTAAAATTCCAAATCGGGTAATAATCGGAATGGTAAACAATTCTGCGTACAATGGCGCCAGTCAAGAAAACCCTTTTCAATTTAACCATAATAATCTCTCGTTCTTACAACTTTCATTAGACGACCAGAATATACCAGAAACTGCTCTAACTCCAGATTTTAATAAAAACCTCTACACTAGGTCATATTATTCACTTTTCTCGGCAATGGATTTAATCGGAAATAACTCTGGTAATTGTATTGATTACGAAAATTTTAAAAACGGTAATACATTATTCGCGTTTGATTTAACATACGATTCTTCGGCAAATTCTAACAATCTCTCAATTCAACGAAATGGTAGTTTACGGATGGTAATGAAGTTTTCTTCCCCCTTAACTAATATTCAAAACATAATTATTATTGGAGAATACGAAAACCGATTTGTCATTAACCAAGAGCGTCAAGTTACGTATATTACGGAATAAAAACAATCAACGAGGGCAAAGATTGGTTAGTTGTTTCGTGAAATCTTAGTGGTAAAGATGTCTCGAACTCACAGTATCTCACCTAAACAAGAAGTGACGGTGCTAGGTTATGTCAACCCATCCATCAAAATTTACCGACTAGACACTTGCGCCGAATTTGAACTGAATTTGGAAGCCTGGCAATCTCTATTCACATTCGAAAAGGAAATAACTGATTTTTTTGAAGACCAAGTTGCTAGTTTTCACACCTGGCTTCCTCTTGAAGGTTCAAAAATAAAAATCGACTGTTTCAAGGGACAAAAGGAAAAACTCGTGGATGTACGAGCTTGTGCAAGAGGAAAAAACCATCTATACCATCTTTTTTATTTAACAAATTATGGATTTACTCTCAACCAAGCAGGGTGGAAAAGATTGAAGTATTGTAATCATACAATTGATCAGGAGATTAATTTAATTTTGTCGGCAAAAAATATTATGCGTGACATAATTGTACATGAGCTCACGAATAAAATGTTGGAATTTACCGAAAATTGTGAGAATCCACATTGTAAATCTTCGATTACTCACGATGTCTCTTGTAAACTAGGATTTAGCACAAATTTTGAAGACCGAGTTGAAAATATGATATTATTAGCCATTCCACAATTAAATTTTGATCAAATTGTTGTTAGATTCCAAAATGAATTTGGCCTTGAACCCTTAATAGTAGAAAGTCAATTATATTTTGATATTGTTAAAAATGTTTCAAACTTAAAATGTGATATAATTTATTAAAATAAAAACTTTTACTATAGTCTGTTTTTATTATTTCTACACATACATTTAAAGATGGTGGTATCAAAAACAGACAAACAATTAAGTAAAGTTTATTACGATGTTCAAAACCCACACTGTTATTCTAACTGTGTAACATTAAGAAAACCTTTTCCCAAAATTTCGGAAAAATAAATTAAAAATTTTCTTAATAAACAACCAACTTACACACAACTCAGAGCTAGGAGATTAAATTTTAAACGTAACAAATTATACGTAACAACTATTGACGAGACATTTATGGCCGATTTATTAGACCTCCCTATTTTACAAACTTTTAATAACAAATACCGTTTTTCGCTCTTAGTTCGGGATATTTTAAGTAAATTCATTTTTATTCATCCAATAAAAAATAAAACCTCGAGCGAGATTGTGAAGGCTTTTAGAGAGATTTTCAAAAAACGGGTACCCCTTAATTTATGTACCGACGCAGGGTCAGAATATAGGAACGCCCCATTTCGCGCTCTCTTAAAGCGTTATAACATACACCATTACCTCACATATTCCGAGAAAAAGGCCTCTATGATTGAGAGACTGGTTCGCACGGTAAAATCTAAAATTTTTAAAATAATTACAAAGACCGGCGATTTACATTATCTTAATAAACTACAATTAATTGCAAAATCTTATAACGCTCGAAAACGTTCTACAACGGGAATCGCGCCTAAAGATGTCAATGAAAACAATGAATCGGCAATTTGAAAACAAATTATGGTAACCTTAGCATGATTGGGAAGCCAACTTTAAAAATTGGGGATAAAGTTCGATTAGCCGTTGCAAAATCACCATTTGATAAAGCAAACAGGGGAACGTTTACAGCCGAAATATTTGAAATTCATAGAGTGATTACGAGAGATCCCTGTATATATATTGTGAAAGATTTGACGGGCAATATAATTAAAGGGGGGTTTTACGCTCAAGAAATGGTTAAAATTCAAGTGTAGAGCGCTACAAGCTTTATTCAACATTTTGTTAACCATGGGTGAAGTACACGTTCTCCTGGGTCTCGCGATCGTAATAATTGGTGTTAGCGCCACAATAGTGTCATCCGCGATGAAATTAAAAAAACGAAGTCCCGAATATAGCCTAGACATTGGAGTTTGTGACAAAGCATACGATCTAGGAAGAGACACGTACCTCGTAAAATTTAACGAGACTTTCGACGTGCGACATTTTAAGAAAGAAGACGGAAGTTTGAAGCCATCTATCAGGGGAATCAACTTAACAAAAGATCAATATTAAAAATTATGCATTTTGACAGTGACGTGAAAGATGAACACTAATCAAATCCAATCTATACTTAAGTGTGACCCCCGCTCGAGGGATAAATTTATCGGAGTGTTTCCCGCTAATAGATTACCAAAAGTTCCAATTAAAAAAAATCATTTTGTTTCGTAATCAACACCGATCCTGACACTCTTCCAGGGTCTCATTGGACGGCTGTTTACAAATCGGGCGACACTCTGGACTTTTTTGGTATCTAGGACGATCACATCATGACTATGGATTTTTGCTAGAGCGATATACAATACTCATAAATGTCAATCAAATAAAAGCCAAAACTGCGGACCACATGTAATTTATTTTCTAACCTCGAGATGTATGGAGATTCCTTACAGTAAAATAATTAACGAATTGTATAATTTCGATTTAAAAAGAAATGCTAGTTTAGCGTTGTTGAATATATGTATTCATTTGATGAAAGAGTGGAAGCGAAATAAATCGATTTGTTTAGAATAAAAAAATGTTTATTTATTTCATACATATTTATTGTTACACATTTTTATTATTCTTGCCAGCGAGTAGGAGGCCTGGTCTGTCTTTTTGGCCTGGGAGATTTTTTAGGCGATGGTGATTTTAATTTTTTTGCGGTGATGTTAGAACGCCACCAACAGCACCCTCCTCCAAAGAAGTTTTCTTCAAATATTTCATTTTCTTGATTTAATCGTTTATGCATTCTATCATCAGTAATTATCTTTTGTTGCTTAACAATCGGCGTAGATGATTTCCTTTTCCAAGAATCTACAGTCTTTAAGAGACTCGGGAATTTGGCCTCTCCCCTAGTCTGTTCGTTTTCTCTCTCGCTGAGATAGTCTTTCATTTTGCGTGTCATAGTATTTAGACGCAGCTCTGCAGCTTCGCCAGCGTTAACCCCCTCGGGCGTCTTGAAGGGTGAATAAATTTGCGAGGTGAACGGGGAATTTAATGGGGCAACAGGTACGGGTGCTTGAAAGTTTGTAATTTCAACTTTAGGTACGGGTATCGCTTTCCTCATTTCTCTGGCCTCGCTCAGTATTTTTAGAAATTCTCGTAATTTGGAGCGGCTGTTTAAATTAGAAGTTAATATATTTTGCAGCTCATTATCTAATAAGTTATAATATGTTTCCTGGGGAGAAACAAGCTGTTTATTTTCTTGAGATATTTGTCCGACACTCGATGCGGGAACTAAAATCATTTTTTTCATTTTATCTTTTATTGAATAAATTGGCAATTAAAGGAACGATAGATCCTAGTAGAGCCGGTATGAAGAATCCCGTACCTTTCTGAATTATTAGAGCGTGCTTCCTTTTTGTGAAATTTTCGGACTTGCCAAAAACCGTATTGTTTTTTTATATTTAGATAATTGTTTTTTTTTTTGGCTTTAGATAATATAATTCCACCCCTTTTCAAGTTTTTGCAAACGGTCTGTAAGGCTTTTAATTGTGTTGGAGAACTGTTAGCTAATAAATTTTTACGTATCCCTCCTTTAGATTTATACAATAAATTTAAATATGGATAGTGTGTTTTAAACCTGTCAGAGGGATTTGCAATAGGAGTCGATTTTTTACGTACTGTCTTTTTTGAAGCCATTGTCTTTAATGAAGTTGCTAATAATATAGTAAATTATTTATTATTGGAAAAAACTACGATTTGTTGTCCGTTTTGATTAAATGTGTACGATCTTAATCGTAGGTTATCTGGAGTGGTGACAGATGTGTCTATAAATAGGGAATTGTAAGGTTCGCTAGTAGCCATATCGTAGTCCATTTTAATTATTTTTGTATTATTGGGAGATATTTGATTGGCTAAATATTGAACTTGACTTAAATCTCGAGGAGATTTAAACAGATTTAGATATGACATATTAAGAGAGATTAAACGAGATTGTTTCCCTCGAGGAAATATGGTTTGTGAGATTAATACGACTGAAATTTCATAATGATGACTGTCGACGGTAACCAATTTAGCAATTTAATCATTTTTGTAAAGTTCATCTGCTAGATCATCGATAATAAGTAAGGAATTTCTATTTGATTCCCAAAACTCGCTGTTCATTGGAGGTAGTCCTTGAATAAACTCTATATCGGTTAAAAGTTGAGATAAAACCTGGTAACCTGGTTGCCAAACCGAATAACAATAAATAATTTTAATAGGAGGTTTATCGATTAATTCATTCCTCCATCTATTTACTGAGTTCGTCCAAAATGATTTGCCTGACATAGTAGGCCCTGACACCATCATTCGAAACGGTGAAAGAAATTTTATATAAGCCATTACTGTTTAAACAAAGACAACATACTACGTAGTTTGTTAGTAAATTGACTGTTTTATAGAATATATGTAAAATCAACAAACACATTTTAAATTAAAAAAATTATTTTATTGAAGTATAATATGTCTCTTATCAAAAACCATTCCTTCACCAGTTATATAAACTTTCAAAAAATAACATACCAAAATAACATTATTGAATAAAAAATAAATCATAACAATTCTTTCACCAAAAAATTATACATTAATTCCCGTTTTTTAGTAAAAATTCAATTTTAGAAGTTAAAAGTTTAAATCTTAGGTTATTTAAAAACCAAGTATTTACTCGATTTTCGGAAGAGATTTCATTTACGATAACTATGTGATTGAATGAAACCTGTTTTGCAAGTTTTTTTGTTACATGTTTTTAGACTTATAATTAAAAGATGGTAATTTTATTTTACAATTCGCCATCTTCACATTCTAAATAGCCGTAGGGGACACTAGAGATAATCTCTTTTAGCACACGTTTACAAAATGTTTTTTTGAAAGTTTTACTTAAGTTCCCAACACGTAAAAGCATTTTGTACTTATCTTTTATTACGTTAAAAGGATTTTTCACCTTTAACTCGGTATTTGGTACAAAAATCATCTGTTTAAAAGAATCGAAATGGATGATTTCTGAATTCTCCCTGGTAAGAGTTATCCCTTTTAATTTTATAGTTGTCTGATTATTTTCAAGTTGAAAGCTATAACTTTTTGCCCGGTTGATACGAATTTTGTTATATATGTATTCGGGGTCTCGCACGTAAGTTCACCTAAATTACCACCGAGGGGGGTAGCCATACTTTTGGTAGATGTGTAAATTTCACTCCGTCTGTGTCAAAATAAATTTCACGCTTTCCCAACTTATTAATTAACTTATGCAGATGAATACGCCCGTAACTGGTGACAAAGGCAGCAATTATTACATTACCTTTTGAAAATGTGGGTGCCAGCTCACTTTTTTTATAACCTATCATGGCAACATCGTTGTTGATTAGATGAAAGTCTGTTAATTTATTCGTTGTGTCTGCTTTAATCTCGGTTAATTGGGAGTAGCGATGGATGATTTTAGTTGTTGATTTATCCATTCTTAAAGCCATTCTTCCATATAATGAATTTTGCGCCAATTTCGCGGAAGTTCTTAAGGATGGGTTATCAAAAATTTCTTCAGGTTCTAATCTTACTCCATCCGCTTCGTATATCGCGTCTAAATACTCTTTTTGCTCTTAATATGTTTTAATATTAGGTGGAAATCCTGAATTTTTAACTTTTGCTCTAAAAAAATGTCAATATATGGTTTGAAAAAATTGGTTGTAATATTGTAATGGTACACCTCGAAAATTTCTAACAGTTGGTAATTACACTCTTTTATTGAGTAGTAGATTTCTACCGAAGGTAAGACTACCGTTATAGCTCGTTCGTCAATACTATGGGTACATTTTTCATCATTATTGATCACACAACTACCACATAAAGGATAATAAAGTTTCTTATTAAAACGGTAGGGAAGAACGGGTAAGTAGAGGTCTCTGGGGGGAGGATTCTACAACAAATTATTCCAAAATAGGCGTCAGGTGCATAATCAAAGTTGTGTGTGATAACTTTAACATGTTTACAACCATACTCCATTTTTGGTAAGCAATACGCATACAGACTACAAAAGTCAAAATATCGGATTTGTTCTCCAACTGAGGGGTCTATTTCATGGTACAGCTTAATTGTTTCTACTCGCCCTCCAACTAAAGAATATCTAGGGTTAATTTAAGGAATAATTTTAATTGTATTAAAAAAAGCTTAAACTTCGACATTTTTTCTCAACAAGTCTAATATCTCACATTCAAATATTTGAATATTTGTGTGGTTTGGTAAATTTTCTTCTATAAATTATTTTCGGTCTAATTCTCTTTCTCTAATTTCTTTAAATGTTTTTCCGATAATTGTAATAAAGCTCGAGCCAGAAAAATGTTTTGGACAACCGTGCCAGAAATCACCCATTACATCAATTACTATGGGTGGATTTTCACAGTAGCCATCTACGAAATACGGACCTACAGCCTGTTCCCCGGCCACGGATCTGACCGTTTGCAAAATTAAATTATTTTCCTTCTCGTACCAAGATAAATATTTTAATGCAATCTCACTTTGATTCTGTCTACTTGTCAAACCGATAGCCGGAATAGTACATAATGTATATGGTTCTAAAAACTTTTCAATAAAAACATTGTTAAGTGCCCCAGAAAGAGAAATACCCCCATAATTACTGATATCAATTTCAATTAGTTCTTCATATAAGATGCGAAATTTCTGCATAGCTAAGCGTAATAAATTACAATCTAAAAGACAATACGCTCTGGATTCTGATTTAATACAATATACCGCTTCGAGCTGTTTGTGTGAATACCAATTTTTAAATTCTCGGTATTCCAACTCTTTCATTTTATTGGGATCAAACAATTTTTCGTCCGGAATTCGTCCTGAATAATTTAAAGTGTCTTTTGTCCAAAAAATAATATAAAGTGTCTTTTGTCCAAAAAATATAGGGAAAATATCCTTTAGATTTAGGCAAGGAAAACATTTTAGGAAAATGCCTTAGTGTAGCACTAATATAGTTTAAATAATCTACAAAACGAATGTCTACTCCTTTAATATAAATAGTAAGAATTTTGGCTCCATCGTAAATAACCTCGGGAATGACATGATAAATTAATTTAGAAATAATAAACATTCCGTCGAAAGAACTCAGATTATGGGCCTATACGATGAGGTTGGTAAATTTCGGTCTAATTGTTTTTCTTTTCCGTTTCCCATCCGTAAGTAAAATAGTTTCATGTTGAAACAAAAAAATTGAGAAAGTTATTTACACAATATTGGCCTTCAAAAACCGTGGTTTTCACAGGCTGATTTAAAATTTCACTTTGTGCCACTAACAGAGTAGGTTTATGAATATTATGCTCGGTTATAGTCTCAATATCAAAATATACATAGGATCGTGGTTTTTTTAAAGGTCGACTGTTTAACATAATGCTGGTTAGGAGGATGTTCAATTTTACAAGAGTTGCAAGCTGTTTCACATTTGTGAGTTTTTAAAGTTTCAAATCGAATACAGTATTTTTCGCATCTGTGGAAAAGCTTGCAAGTTTCATTTTTAAAATGAAAATTGTAACATTCCCCTTGTTTTAAATACCTATTACAAAATTTACAACGAATTAAAGGAATTTCTAAAATTTCGTGAACATTTTTACTTAAACACCTTTTACATTTAATATTTCTAGTGTCAAAGCAGTGGTGTTTGTTCCTACGATCGGTGGAATAAAAAAAATTCACAGTCTAAGCACGAAGCTACGCCGCCCCAAATGGAATGTAGATTTTTAGCTAAATGAACGTGCGTGCCAATTTTTACAAGTAGAATTTTGTTTTCGGAAGGGGGAAAACCTTTGAAATAAATTTGAAAATTTTCCGTTGGGTTAAATATTATTATCTGATATTTTGGGCCTAAAAATGTCTGAAATTTAGCTATATCAACAATTTCTACAGGTCCTTGTGCAATTGCTTAGCGGCTTTAGTTTGTAATTTACTACGAAAGAATGTTAAGGCTCTATATTCTTTTGACAGGTATCTAATTTTTTGGTTAAATTAATTCGTGGATATAAAGATCTTTTTTTGTTTTATTATTATTAGTTTTTTTATATTTTCTTTTATTATTATTATTATTATTATTATTATTATTATTATTATTATTATTTAAAAAACTTCTGGAAAATTTATTGTTTACAACTAATGTAAACGAAGTTCATCTAGGATACAATCTATTGCTCATTTCAAACTACCCCTTGGTTATTTATTAATCTTATTTTTTTGTTTTTTTTTCATGTCTTCTATATAATTTTTTATACTTATATCGATTAAACTTTAATGTTTTATGTTTATTTTAGTAATTGATGAGTATATTAACTGAAATTTTATAAGTACATTTTGTACTAGGTTGTTTAAAAATTGAATATAATTGTTTTTATTAAATTTAAAAAAACTTGTTTAAGAAGGATAGGGATAATTAGTTAACCTTAGTTGTATTACAAAATTAATAATTATTCCCAAAGGAAATATTTTTAAATTTTAAAATATAGGTCAGGCTTAAATTATAAAATATAAATGTAAAGGATTTTTACCAGGAGAAATCTAGAATCAAGATGACTGGTGAATTATATCTAAAACCTGTACTTTCTTTGCCGCGATCTTTAAAATTTCTCTCTCTTCGAGTAGAATGTATAATCTTTTTTAAAAAACAAACTATTTGTTTAGCTACGAAATTCTTCAATTATTTAGCAAATATATGTAGATGTTTTGTGGTGGAATCACAAGAATTTAAAACAGTTTGAGTCTAAACTTCACGTGTTAGATCAAATTCAACATGTTGGCATTGTACAACATAACGTTCGAACTGTTTTAATTAATTCAAACATTCTCGAACTGTATACTTCCGAAGCGATTAAGACCAAAACCAGTGTTTTTATTCGTGCGATGGTAGAGCAACAAAAAGTTAAAGAATTCTTGTGGTAAATATTTTTAGATACATTCGTTTTTAATAGATTAATTTATTTATATCTATAAAGTCTAGCCTGAATTTCCAACCCGACATGTCGTTTTGTACCGAAGAGGAAAAATATCTTCTAAGAATTGATGTAATTATAATTATTTTTAATTATACACTTAAAATATTTTTAACATTGTGTTTTTTATATTTTTTACCCTTCAAAAATTATTTATGCACCCTTCTTTAATTCTTTATTATTTATTAATTTAATTTGTTAGATTATATTTTAGTTTTATTTGTAGTGTTTTTTGTGTTGTTAAGTGTTTAAAAAATATATTGTTTGAAATATAATAGTTATTAAATAATATAATAACTAATTGTTTTTTTGATTACATTTACTAAAACTAACATTGTTTTAAAATAATAAAACTATTAAAATATTTGCGAAAAAAATGAAAAGTTATTTATATTAATATAAAGTATTTTGGGTGGGGCCAGAAGTTGCCAAGGATATAAAACGAATGTCGCAAATTCGTTTCCCCATCTCGCAAATAGCTAATTAGCATTTTAAACGGCGAAAAAACGAAAAAAATAAAAAAACGATATCAAAAGTTAATTAACATGAGTATTTGGTGGGGTCACATATTACCGCCGATATCTTGGGCCGAGCTTGTTCGATCGTGTCCAAACTTGTTAAGGTTAAAGGCCGAGGCTTAGGGGTGGTGGACAGTGCTCGAGCGTCGAGGTCAAAGATCATCTTCAAGGTGAAATTTAGGGTTAAAATTAAAATATGTTTTTCGATTTTTCCAAGGACAAAAAAATTGGTTTTTGGAAAATAGTTTGGGGTTGTTATGGCGGCCATCTTGGATTTACATGTTCATATTTAGTTCTACTCTACTTGAGTGCACCTACTGGAAATTTCAGAATTTGTTTCGCGAAACCACGACTACCGAACGCGCCTATGTCATTCTAGAGGTACTATTCCCAATTCAAAGGCGAAAACAGCTCGGCGTCTAGTTATAGTGAGTGAATAATAATAATAATAATAATAATAATCAGCAAGGCTAATACCCAAGGCACCACCTTAGGCCTAAGTCATCAAGCGACTTTTGAAGCCATTTATTCAGGTGGCCGGGTTACAATGCGTAGGAGCATTTGCGTACTCTCTTTATATATAAAGCGAGATAAACGAAGAAGAAAAAAGAGATTGAACAATGCTACAGCAAATAAAAAATCCCATCAAACCCGCTTACTATTTTCTCGTCGTGTATCCCGCTGTAGTAAAAAATACATACATTTCATCCTAACGAATACTAGTTGTTGTTTAACTGAACAGCTTTGAATAACCGGAATTATTCATACCCAAATATAACAAACAATTCAAACACTTATTACTGAAATATTAACGTAAGAACAACCGACACTGTATCACACCATATGATCACACGTTATCTATATCCAACGCAACTTTAGGAATATTGGCTTGTGAAATTTTCACTTTCCGAAAGAATATCACTATAATATTAACGACTTACCTAAATTACCCTAAGTTAAAAAAAACTGTAACATCTCCTATAGAAATTAAAACAATTTTTATAAATTTTATACAGATTGTCAAATTTAACGTAAAAAATTAACACTGAAATATTAACGAACAACCGATATTCTCAATCACGCGTCTATCTGCCTTTCAATTGTATAAGGTGCTGTAGGAAAAATGACACGCTAGCTTCCTAGCATAGAAATCAGGTCTTGTAAGTTATACATAAAGAGAAGCAACTACATAGAAATCTCAAACATAGTTAAAGATTTTAGGGAAGTAAATTGCTGGGAAATTCTAAATGATTTGTTACAATATCGTCTACCATCGATTTAGGAGTGTTTTTTAATTAACTTACATATTTCATAATTTTAATTTTGCCAAGTCCACCTCGATTCCGCCCCCCCCCAACGGTACGTCCCTGTCGAAAGGGTTGTATTGAAATAAAAGTGTATTAAAAGTATTACCGCACGATTGTTAAAGTCTTCAAAACGTGTGTTAATACAGTGAAAATAGGATTCCCTCTGACACGTATATCACCAATCTGATTTCCATTCTTTTAAATGAAAAAAATTAAAAGGACACATAAAATTTCATTTTGAGGCTTTTAGGCCTTTTACCTTTTTGTTCATTGTAAAAATGTACTGCCTTACCTGCAACATATTATATAAAAGAGTATCTTTTACTTAATATTAGTTTTCTCAGAGGTATTCATATTTCCAAGCACATAACAATAGATATCAAATAGACTTTTAAGTGCTACGCTTCGCTTAAAGCACTAAACTAACAGTACAAGACATTTTTCGCTCATCAATCCAACATCGTTTATTTTCCGAGAACTAAAGGGTTTATTGTTTTTCTGAACACCTCATAAAGTCGGTTCGAACAAGCGAATGAACTGACGAAAGAAAGGCAAACGTTGAATGATTTGAATCTGCTTTTTATATCGCGTCGCTACGTTTTTGCCTTTTGGAAAAATTAAACTCCGCTCCAGGTTTAGTTTGAGTCTGGATTGCATTTCGCAGTCTTAATTTTCTCATCGTGTAGGCGTTCCACCTATTCTTTGTATTCTTTAAATCTGTTTAACGCTTCGCTTTTCCGCTTCATTGTATATACTTTGGTTAATCATGAAAAGTCGTCTATAAATGTGATAATGTATTTGGATCCACCTTTCGATACAGGATTTATAGGTCCAACTACGTCCGAATGTACAAGTTCAAGAACCTTTTCTGGTCTTCACGTTTCGCTTGATTTAAATGGTTTGCGCTTCATTTTGCCACGTATACAAACACTGCACAATTCGCCTGGATAATCTTGTGAATTATCAGCTTGATCTTCGTCATTTTTTGGATCAACAACTATTTCCTTAGCATTTTTAAATTTTCAACTGCTTTCAAATGGAGGTGTCCAAGTCGTCGATACTTCGTCTTTCTTCACTTTATTAGCTGCCGCCATTAGGTTAAGTTCTTCCGTTTGTTCTTTCTCTTCTTGAAATGTGAATAACGATCTATTTAGCTTTGCGATAAGAAATGGCATTCCTTCGTTGTCATCGGATATCTTCGCCTCTGTACCCTCGAACTTTACAGTCATTTTCTTCTCAAGTATTCTAGCAACTGAAAGAAGGTTACAATCCAATTTTGGGACGAGTAAAACTCTATGCAGAGTGATATATGCTCCGCCATTTTCGTCTTTAAGCTTCATTTCAAGTTTAACTTCTCCCACAAATTTAAGTTTTTCGTCGTTTGCCATTTCTACGTAGGACGATACAACTTTAACTTCTACTAATTTATCAACGTACGGAGTCATGTGGTCAGTCGCTCCACTGTCTAGAATCCAAGTAGAGTATCCGATGTTTTTGCTCGCTTTCGCACACAGTGCCTTCCGAATATTGACTTGTTCGGCTTCTACAGAAACTTTCGCTTTTGGAGTTTCAGTTGCTTTTTCTAACTCTGCTTTCTTCCTTTGAGCTTTCACTTCTTCGCAGTCTCTGGCAATGTGACCAAACTTCCCGCAAGAATAACATATGAAATTCTTTTCAGTCCGATTAGTACTTTGGTAACGTTGATCTCGGTTTTGATTTGACGATCTTGACGAATTATTTCCTCTCCTTTCACTTTGGTCTTGTGGCGCCGTTCTTCTATTGGGTGTAAACTTCTTGTTTTTAGTATATAGTGCCTGTGGAATTTCTTTCGCTTCGTCTTCTTTAAGGTTCAATTGATGAATCTTTCTCTTCTCCTCGACGAGTAGTTTAGCTTTTACGATCTTCGTAGTTATTGTGGCAGGATCATGTTCCGAGCTTTGAATGAGTGCTTCGTATGTTACGCGTAATCCAAGTAACAAAATCATCGCTATTTCTTTGTCGGTAAAACCGTATCCACAAGCTTTCAGTTTTCTATGTAGATCCATAAGACGTCCAAGATACTCTTTCATTGATTCCGTTTTTTTTAATCGGACATTGAGAAATTCTCGCATAATGTGGAGAATATGCAATAAACCGTGTTTGGTATTTAATCCTTCTAGCGTTTCCCAGGCTGTAGAAGCTCTGCTCGCATCACCTATATCGTCTAAATAATGGTCTTCTACTATCAGAAATAGGAAACACAACGCTTTATCGTTTTTTCTTTCCGCGGCTCCCATTACAGGTCCATATCCCGGGTCTATCGCTTCCCAAGTGCACTTTTGTATTAGTCCTGCCTTTGCGCGTACAGACCACGCATGATAGTTATCGTCACTTAGCTTTGGTATTCTGTATTCTTCTACCGAGGTCGTCATTGTAGTTCTCTTAAGCCTTGGTTCTTCTAACCTTTTTGCAAATAGCGTAGACTTTGGAAAGTTACGTCTTTTTTCCTTCGAAATACTTTTCTTCTTACACTATTTCTTCAGTTAACGCGATGCGCGGTGAAATTACTGCTTGTCTGGACCCATAACCTGTTAGAATTATTTATGAGCAGAAATAACGAGGCTCGAATTAGAACAAAAATGGACGAACTAAAGTTTTTATTGGAGTCACTGTAGACGTACAGAAACAAAAACAAAACCATGGTAAGGTGTCGCCATCTATAATATTGGTTTGGGCGGCATATTCAAACAACATAACAGGCATTCGTTATATTAATAGTAACACACACTAACAGTTTCTTCGGTGTGCTCTTACGCCTATCAGGAAAAACGCCTCATTACGCGTTCTAGTGGAAATTAAGCTTTATGCAAGAAACGCTACACAAATAGAACTGGATAAAACTTATTTTTCGTTTATAAGTTCTTCTTATAATTTCCCAATAACTTAGTTTCTGGGTTATGTATTTGAATAACAAAATCTTCAAGTATATGGTTTTATTTCAGAACATTTTCCTCATATCCAAAAGACCATCTAAGCAGTCCGCTCACGCTCTGATTCGCTTCATAACTTTTACATAACAAGTTATTTTCTTTTTACGAATAGTGTTGCGTATTCAATGATTTTCACTTTAGCTCAATACCGTACGGAGGTGTGTGAGTATATTGGACTCGCAAACTGAAAAATGTAACTTTTTACACACGATTGTTTCGAGTGATCTATTGAAGAGACTGCCCTCAGGAAGAAATTTCCAAAACAAACCTCGGATTTTCTACTTTATCAACCTTTGAAATTATTATATTAATTGATATTAAAGTAATTTTTATGATTATTTGAAACGTACGAGTCCACTAGCACTATTACCTTAAATCATGTTTGACATTAAGACGGTAACGCTATCTGTGTGGATTGGTTGTATGTTTATTTTATAAGCATAATATCTATTGTTTTTTTAACTAAACCATTTAGAAATTGTTATATTTTAATAGAAATTGAACTGTTTCTTAAATCATATTACACGTTTTCTCGACATATTAAAGAAAATTGTTTAACATAGTAAGTTGGCTTGGAAGGTAATCCTATATATTGGATTTTCTTGTTAAGATTTAAGTTTAGCCGAGAAAATTCTTCTAAAAATAAAAGTTACATATTCGATAGAAAAGACCAAGCGAAAATGTTAGTTTCCAACAATGCAACAATAAAAACTTGCTGGATTTAAGCATTATCCAGGTATTCAACACTAAAAGAAATTGACATGTACAAATGTGAGAAAAGGGATATGAAGGTTGTAGAAATAGCGTTTAATTAAACTATCAGTGCTACGTTAACAGCTTTAAGAAATCAGTAGCCTTAAAAAACAAAATTTCCGGTCAAAAGATTTTAATTCAACAATAGTTTGCCTATATCTTAATTTTTATTTTGCCACGTTTTTTTGGTGGAACCTTAGAATTGGCTGGTTAGTTGGTGACTATATAAAATTACTTAGCGTTGACTGCTTGATGATTTATTAATTGACACCAGTGTTCTACTAATGAGTGTATTTACCATTTAACTTGCTCATTTTTGATCGAGTAGAAAACGCTTACGAAATTTTAGTTTGTATAGGTCTTGTTCGGCAAATCTAAAGCCAGTCATGGGCTTTCTTTCCAGTTTCCATAATCAAATTGCAATTAAGTTCTCTTTTATTAACTGTTTAAATTAAATGAAATAAAATTAAATAATTAGTAAGCCTTTTGAAAAGGTTATCTATTTCCTGCCAAAGGATATCAACCTGAAAAAACGTATTAATTTTACACAATTACCGCACCTTTCCATTTGCGATTAAGGCAAGATGCAATATAGTCCGACGCCTTAGAAGAGGTAGATCTTCGAATAAAGCTAGTGCAATGCGCATTTATTAAATAAGATGCACAAATGATTTAAAAACCAGGTTGTTAGAACTCGTTGAAATAACCGCCGAAAAAACAAACCGCCGCTGTTATGAGAGACGGAGGTCACAAATTTCTGTCAGTGTACTTTAACGACGACACTGAGAAAGTGGTTGAAAATTCTATAATTGTAACGGATGGCGGATCGAATGTAATAAAAGTATTCCCAAATCAGTTTCCTTGCCATTGTCATAAGTAAATGTAATTACGGTCCACTTATTTGACAACAGCAATTTGAAGAAATGCCCAGAGATTGATAATGTTCTTACTGGGGTAAAATAAATTGTTACATACTTAAGAAAACGGTCTTAATTGTCAACTAACCACATCGTTGAAACAAAAGGTCCCGACTCTTTGGTGGGGGAGACTAATAAAGCTGGAATCGTATAAAAAATCCTATTAAAAGAAGAAAACTGAGTAGATAATAAATATTGACAACCAGATAGTGAACGAACTAGTCCAGATTCCTATCCGTGGTTGCTCTTCACGTCTAAATGGAAATATTTACCCTACCCTTTGCTTGGTTGCTCTGAGCTACTCAATTCTTGAGCAACACTTGAAAGTTACGGATGAAGACACTTTACCAATGCAGTTACTGAAAGAAGAAGCAACGGTTTGGTTCAAACAGTAATGCTTAACGGAGGACATTCATTAAGTTGCCTCTGTTTTGGATCCAATGTTTTTTTTTGGTAAAATTGCAATTTGGTAATTGGTAAACTCTAAGATGATGAGTATTATTAAGAACGAAATTAAATTGCAGGTTAATATATTACCGAAATCTTAAATACTCGGCCAAATGTAATATTTTCGTTTTTGGTGAAATGGTTAAGAGGGATAAAAAATTAACCGAAACGTGTATCGTGTACCTAAAGCTATCGTTGGTTCGTCTTAAGGCATGGGCTACAGCCTAAGGCCCACAGCTAGTTTTGGGGCTCCGAATAAACCAGCCATACAGCCTCTACTCTAGGGATAAGGGTTTAGTCGGTTAATTATTATTTATGCTTAGTTCATATTATGTATCGTTTAGTTAAGTCTAGCTTAATTTGACTCATCGCCACATCGCGTATCATACGGTACTAACAATTTCTAAAACCTAACAGCGAGTCACTGTCAGTAAAAATCTTATTTTCAGTAGGCCTATGTTATACTTTTGAAATTAAAATTTTTGGTTTGAATATTGAGTAGTTGAATTTAGACAACGGTCATAAAAAGGCTTACCATTGGGGATCGCAAAGGTCTTAAGATGGACCTGAGCTATAATATCGATTGCCTGGTCATGTAATGAAATAAGTTCTGATATCTTCAAAGCCAAGTCGTAAACAATTGTTTTCTTGGCGTGTTAATTTCCTAAATTCCTAGTGATGTAAAGATAATCAGGCGCGTAAGTTTTAAACTTTTTATTTGAATAGGAAATCAATTAGTCTTAATATTTATTAAACGTTAGGTAATGAATTTATGATATTACATTTATAGTTATTTTGGCTGGTTTCTCAAAAACAGGTACATAAATTTGCGAGTGACTCCGACCAAGAGCGTGCATTAAAGATTTTGAAAATGATGATGAAAGAAGAAAATAAGAACTCTCTTCCGGACGGCAGCATTGAAACTCGGATCTTGTAGTAAGGTTGAAAATGGCTACATGTTTGCGTCGTTTTGCGAAAGTGACGACGATGAAGACCTTCAACACGAATTCCACACTTACATGGTTTATAGACTTCGCCCATTAGTTGGTAATTTTATTTAAGCATCTATCCTACGACATTTTATTTACTTAAATTTAGTTTTCGATGTCACACGTAAATACTCTTTATACTCACTAGGTGACAATGAAAACTTAATTAATCATAGCAAATTTTGGGAAAATGAATAACTTTCAAAATTTAAAAAGAGTGGCACTTGTGGGGCGGCGTCGGAAGCTTCCGAAGAAAGAGTTTTTATTCGTCATTAACTCCGAGAAAGACTCTATTAAGCACTGACAAAATTAACATTTATTCCTAAGAATTGTTGAAATTTAATGTTTGGATGAAAATAATTAGAATAATATTTAATAATAAATATTATTCCTGACGGAAGATTTTTATCAAATGTTATTTGGTACTTATCTCACATCAACCACGGGAAATTGTCAATGTCAATTAGGTATGCTGTCAAACGAAACCGGCACTTTTTTTACTAAAAATGCTTTACTATCCTATTCATTAATACGCGAAATTGGATAGTTTACCTGCGGTTGACTAGACTCCAAAAGATTGAAACCGATTTACATTACGTATTTATGACTCTCTTTACTTGTAATAATTACTTCTTCGTGAAAAAACAGGTTCAATAACTATTATGCACGTTACTAAGCTAAACATGTATGTAGTTGTACTTTTATGAAACCCAAAGAAATATCGAAAAATGTATTTCATAACCCACAATGAAAATTCAGTTTTAAAAATCGCGACCTTCCTTTAAATGATCGATTTATCGAGAAATGAAAGCCCATTGTTAAAAATATAGCGGGCAATATCCAGTTAGTATTCAAATGATCAAGTATCATACCAAATACATGTATGTTCATAATGTCAGAAGCCCGTAAATTCCCTTAAAAATATTTAGCAAGTAAATCGGCTTGTTCGATTGCAAAGTTTATTTTTACGGACGCCAATTGGGGCCTGAAAATTAAAAAAAAAGTTTATTTAGGGAGTGCGCGGGCTATTCCCCGAAGCCTTTAAAAAAGCGTTAGAAACTATTAAAGAGTAAATTTTGGTGAACGTGCCCATAGGGACCATGCCCGTGGTCAATATAGCCCACTTAAAGTTCTGCGCCCACTCATCTCTAGAAAGAATCTCACAAAAAGGTTTTCTTGTAACGTGGAAAAAACGCGAAAAAAAAGAAAACCGAATAATTGGAAAAAAGGTGTGCTGAAGAATGAGTTCTTCTGGTTTTTTAGCGTCGGTACAAAATGCTCAAGATGTGCAGCAACCCAAGGACTTTTGTTTATACAGCTAATAATACATTTAAAAAAGGTTTGTTCTCTTAAGTTGTAAAATTATTTTATTTCATATTAATATTATATAATTTTGTACATTATTATGTTTATTAATATCCATATTTAATATATATTTCAAACGACCAAGATAAGATAATATGAGCAGCCTCCCCTAATTTAGGTTTCCAAATTGCAAATTTATTGCGGTTTTAATAACTCTTCTGTCATTTTAGGTAAGGTTTTTTGGGTCGTGCCATCTCAATTTTTAAGCGTAACTTCGATAAACACAGCCACAAATGATATTATTGTTCCAGTAAAAAACATGAAAAGTGAAGATAAAATATGTCTGTAAGATAATGGTAACACGTCGTTCAATATCGGGTCCACAAATAAAAATTTGCAAGAGGCCTTTTCAAGAATTTTTCTGTTGACATCAAAATCAGAAATACCAGACTCAACGTATCTTGATGCTCTAAAAAAATTATTAAACTTAGAAAAATATTCGACTTCAAAAGCAAATTTCAAAGTTCCGAAACTAAATTCGATATAAAAGCAAATATTCAAAACTCAAATATTAAACATTTCAGTTAAAAAACCAAACAAACGTTCAAAACTCAAATTAGTAAACTAAGAAAAAACTAAAATCGAAAATTATATGAAAAACTAAACTAAACAAAAATACTTAACCACCGACGAATTTAAAAATTAGGATTTTTCCAGAATTTCTCGGTTACTTCATAAATTATAGCCACCTCATTGGAAATTATAAGACATTTATTTGACTGTCTTTCAACAAGCGTCAACTTGACTTTGGTTTTATATAGACACAACTGAGATTGCTAGGTAAAGGTTCGTAAAAAATGTACACCTTATGTTTTCGCAATATATTTTAAATGCGGGAGGACCGAAGGCTTTGAAAAGATTAAAAACATCATTGTAGTCCGCTTGTTATGGAGAGGGATTAGTATTTCCTTAAATTAAACACATTTTCCGCGCGGATCAGGTGTACTTTAAAAAAAACATTTCTTACCCATCTTTGAATTTCTGAACCAGAGGAGAGTCATATCCTTTCCGTATGGCATACGAAGAAAGATCAGACAAAACTGGTTTATTGGAAATGTGAAAAGTATTTTCAAAGGAAGGACAGTCCACCATTTCAACTAGGATCAGGGAGATAGACCGAATGTCCAGAAACAACACCATCGATCCTTTCGCCAACTCTTGGATTTCAGAGTCTATATCTAATTCCAAAATCTTTAGCAACCCATTAGTGTTCAACACTTGGTCGAAGGCCTTCTTTTTGATATCGTCTTCAGCATTCTGTAAGTAGGATCATTTGATGTTAATTCACCCATTTGAATCACCGTGGATCAAAATAACTTTTTTTTTAATTTTAAACACACTTTCGTCTCTACTTGAAACTACCAAATATGAAATTCGAACTGAAAATATTTAATATCTTTTTAAATACACGGTTATAACCAAATTCCCAGTTTTTTTGCCCTACAATTTTTTTTTAAATCGCCTCGCTTGATGAAATATTTTAGTTATTTTTAGCGGAGGATTATAATTAGACAAAAAAATATTTGTGGAAGCCAGAGACTAAAATTATCGGAAGAATTATTGTTTTCTTGTTAATGACACTTCAAGTAAAAAATATTCTGATTTAGCAGAAACGCTCGGAGCGTTATAAAGCTAGATCAAAATGTTAAAAGCGCAAATAAAAGTACCTCATTTTAAAGATCAAGAATAAAGATTTTTACTGATTCCAAAAAGTTCCTTGCTTGAGTTTGTCAAAAATTGCCAGAAACAAATTGGTCATTTAAGTATAATTTCTTCTCTTAAACTATTTTTACTATTACAAAAGTTTAAATATTCTATACCTTTAAAATTGGGATCAGAAATGAGGCGTAAAAAATTACAGGAACATGATATGTAGTATCAAAAAGAGACCATGAAAGAGTATTTGTAGTGCAACCTCTTTTCATAAACTTTATTACGATAATTATCTTTTGGGAATAATTAGAGTGTAAAACCAAAGTACTAATCTTAATCATTCATTGCTGCCATAAACCGTCCATTTGAGATGTCGTGAAAGGTCTCTTAATTTTCAAAATTAAATTATCTTCCGCTACCTTAATTCAAAAACCATATTAATTTTCCGATATTTGATACATCATTAGCTCATATTTAGAAATTATGTTTTGTTCGGGTACTAGCCACTATCAAGGTTTTCCTACGTGTTCCTTATATTCTTCTTTACTCATGTAAATGTTCTTCATGCCATACATGTGTTGTTCATCCCACTTAATAACCTGAGTCGGACTTAAATAGAGTTAAATAGAAACAAGATACGCACTCCAAGTTTCGTCCTCTTAGTAAAAAGAAGAATCCTAAAGTTCTACGTCGAGTGAGAAAATATTTCCTTATTTCGGTTCTACTTCGGGTACAGTTTTGAACTCGTTATTAAATCCACTAGCTCTTTAATGTACTTCGATACGTTGAACTCTTGGGAATTCCTCGCTATTGACCAATAAATTAGGAAAAATTTGCTCTTTCCATTCAGAGATAATTTTCTGACTTTTTCCTTTAAATCATTTATCAACGCTTCTCAATCAAATTTTCTGGAAGAATTCGGGTCACAAGCGTTTTCAAATTCTTCCAAGGTCTCATTTAGACCTTCAGTTCAAGTTTCTCTGAAATAAACCGCCTTCTGTCGCTTAAGCTATCGTTTACATCACGGACTGATGAGTTAAATATTGTACCGGTACTAGAATCAGTCTGATTACCGCCAACTTTAAGTGCTCGGTGGTAAATATCTTCAACCGCGCGGACAAATCTATTTTACCCCAACCAGAACGAAGCCCCGAAAGTAGGGGGTAAATAGTAACATCGAAAGTTGCCGGCTAATTCCTCCCCGATATGATTTATACCTCGGTTTCGGAGGGAAATAGCCTTCAGTGCGCGAATCATGCTATTTACCCCCGAAAGTTGCTGTTTTTATTTTCAGTGATAAGTTGTGCAAATATTTAGGGGAAGTCTATAAAGATCGAAACTTTACATTATATTTGTTATTAGATTTAAAATTTATTACCGTTATTACATTCAAGAGACACTATAATCTGTAATTATTGGATTTGCTGTCTGGGGTATAACCTTTTTCAAGAGAGATAAATAGGGGTAGTCAATAAATTATTTAATATTTTAAAGGGGTGCTTGAGCGATACTATTCAAACGTGTGATCAGAGAAAAAATGAATCAAACCATTCGCGCACACAATCTTCACATAAAGTAAATATTTTATCTTATTTATAAAGTCCCAGTGACCCTCGGTTCTCTAATGTGCCTGTCAGTTCGTGGTCGACTAGAACAAGATGGGCTGGGGCCAGTGTTGTTATTATAAACAAATTTTTATTAATTTTTTCAACTGAAGCACTCTTGCAAGATAAAAACAATTGTTTTGTTATTAAATATAGTTGTTTTATATAAAGGTGTAGCTGTAGTTTTCGGTAGCAAATTCAACTGCTTTATGCTAACAGATAGAGTAAAGTCGCTTCGCTATAGAGATACTAAACTCGTTATGTTTAAATTTTATAGTCAGTATTTTGATACCTAATTAATATTTTTGAAAAGCATATCCGTCAGAAAGAAAAACAAAAAAAACCATGGAAAGTAAACTTTCTACAAAATATATGTAACTTAACATATCAACCCCTGTTTTTTGTAATTTAAGAAGGATGTACCGCCGTCAGACCAACAAAAATCAGAAAATGTTAAATTCTCCTTTATGAAGATAATAATAATTATGTAATATTTAGACTTTAATAGACTACCCTAATTGTCTCTTTAAATTAATAAAGACAAGACAAACTAAAAAAACATGTTATCTAAAATTAAACCTTTTTCAACTAAATATAATATAATGTCACATTTCGGCCTTTACATACTACTCCTAGGTTATACCCTGAAAATCAATAATCAAATGGGGATGAAATTGGTTCTAATTTAACGTAATACAAATAATATAAACAATTTACCGTTGAAAAGCCAAGCTCCCACTTTCAGGAGTAAAAAGCATAGTACGCGCGATGAAAACTATTTACCACCGAAACTGTTAAAACTTGATAATGTGTTGTCTTTGCTATGTAATGATATCCCGGGTTTTGCTCTACAGGTTGTTGGCTATGTTATATTGGTTAGTTTTAGCTAGGAGCAACTATCACAAGGAGAACGCGGCTAGCCTTTAAACACGCTAACGCAGTATTGTGTAGAAAATTTCATTGGACGAACCTTTACGCTGAACGTTTTACGGAACGGGGGAAGATAATTTAAGAATTTTCCACTTCCGACGGCTGCAGGCGCTAAAGCGTCTAACCAATAAATACTGTACGCAAGAAAATGCACGACTTTTGACGGGTTGCTTAACTGGTTTTCTCCTTGTGTGGGGTGCTGTGTTTGTTGCTCCTAGGTTTTGTGGTGTATTTTAAATGGCGGATATTTTTATAGAAGGTGTTTGTTATTATACCAATTGATAAAATTAATTTTACGCTTTTTGAATTACAATTTGATTAGGATCGTTCTTGATGGGCTACGTTTCTAAGAATGTTCTGCTTTTGGTAGAAATTTCCTATAAGGTTGTTATAGAACACTTTTTTATTTTATCTTAGGGTGATTTATTATGCATGGTCAAGAAATTTTCATTTAGCTAAAATTACTTTCTGGTTGTTTATGCATAGTGCGTTAGTCATTTAGAGCGACAGGGTGATTGAGACGTTAAAATAATAACACTACATGAACTAATACTAATAGTGATAATAATTATTATTACTCTCACATCTAGGCTAACACCCAATTAGGCACTACCTTAAGCCCCAGTCATCTAGCGAGTTTTAATGCCAGTAATTCAGGTGGCCGAATTATACTAGAGGGGATTTTACAGCCATCACAGAAGCGAGGCCCTGATTATATAACTAAATGTTAATGTATTTCAGATTAAAGCGTCGAAATAAACAGTTTAATTCCGTTTTTGAAGAAGTGATCGGTGATGCGTGGATTTGCTTGTATCTGGCGTTGCGTGTCTCTTGAGATTTGCTATTAAGTGTCATTTACAGGGTCATAATCGAAATGTACATAACGCAAGGCCATCAAAGGTCTGCAGCGCTTACAGTTAGAAAAAAGGCGGATTATTTTTCTGACAGACCATACTCTTTAGCTATGAGCGTCGTTGATAACAATGAAAGTTTGATCCTCGTATCTTAGATCCAAAATACATAAATCTTTTGAAACGGTTTGAATGGGTGTGAAAGCGAGTTTTTAAAGATGGTGTTGTTCTTTTAAATTTACTTAAACAACCATGAACAGAACCTTGCATAAAGCTTCACGTTAAAACTTTAGTAACGGAAATTCTTTTATCTTTGTAACGTATTACAAAGTTACACCATTCGTGAAATAAGCATGGAAATGCTTTAACAATATATCCCGCAGATCGGAACCCGTTCACTGGATTTTGCTTACGTAGTGGCCAATTTAACTGGTTTAGAATCAGATCTTGTTGATTTACATGTTTAGACATTGGTTTAGTCGTTTTCCGTTATTTTGTCTTCGTGTAATGACTATTCAGAAATTTCGCCTTCTTCAAGTTACGAAGACATATTTCTTAAATTGTTACATGTATCAAGTGGCTGAGATTTTTTTACGTCGCACACGAAAGTCTCAATAACCATTAACTCCAGCACTTCGAACCAAATGAGATGATTTCGTTTTATCGTTGTTATTAATTGTAAAATTATCTTGTTCATTGATTTTATTATTTAAGTGTCATTAAATGATGTTCATATTAAAAGCTATGTAATGAAAGTATCTTAAAAAATAACGTTTTTAGAGACTATCAGAGTCATCGCTCGAAAGAAAAACCAGTGGCGTAGCGTACACGGGGTTTGCCAGACAGGTTTCCCTGGGCCCCGACCTTTTGGGGGCCGCATCGCGATCGCGAACAAGAAGAGGTGGCCCGCGTGGGAATCACTGCAGGTGGAAAAAAACATACGATAAAAATAATTATTTCAACTATTCCATTATTTCCTCTAAAATAAAAGCTTATAATTAAAAAATAAATAGCTTCAACGGCCTATGAGTTTCAAAGCAGTAGGTTTAGCCATTGAGTTGAGAATATTAATCTAGAGATCCAATCAAATCTGCCCCCCGCGAAACAAGTTTTGAAAATTACGAATGTGTCGTCTGCCCTTTAATGACGAGAAAACTTTATCATTCGACTTGGGGCGCTATGTGGTGATCTTAAATCTTTTTGCCGGCAAACGCGATAGACGGGTAGAATGATAAAGTTTTATGGTCATTTTAGAGCAGACGGCAGTCACGGCCCATTCGTATTTTTCAAAACTTACTTCGTGAAATACCGAAATCCGAAGTCCGGATTGGACCTCTACATTAATTAGACGTCGAATTTCCTACACTCCTCGTCAAAAAAAAACATTTCTACGAGGTTAATTGCGCCCGAGGCCAGGAGGAGTGGCGTACAGTCAGTGGCGGCGCCAGGGGTAGGCTACGAGGCTACAGCCTACTTTTATTTTGCTTGTAGGGGCCCCAAATCTAAATGAAGGGGCCCCGAACAGCCCCCTAAATTGATTTGCGAAACTAGAAATATCAAAATCCGAATTAAAAGCCTGCTGTTTTTAAGTTGCGAACAGTGAACAGTGATTACTAATATTTTTTCGATCGCAGCCTTGATTCGTTGTAGTTGCTAAACTAGCTACTTCAAAAAGTGTTGCATCGTTAGACAGATGTGGTTTTCCGACTCTCAATTAACAAAATAAAGATAAAATAAAGCGTGGCAACTGGCAAGTGTTTTTGCAACAATTGTAAGTGAAAATGGATAATGCTGTTGGAACAAGGAGGATAGGAAGGGAGGCGAAGTAGGAGGGACGAACGCACCAGTATCCTTGTAAGAAGTTTAACGCGCGCTCGGCGGGAAAATGGCGGCAAGATTGCGGCCGCTACGCTACGTGTTGCCGCCATTTTTCTGAAATTTTGCCGCCGAGCGCGAGAATAACTTCTTACAAGGATGCTGGCGCGGTCATCCCTCCTACTTCGCCTCCCTTCCTATCCTCCTTGGTTGGAGGATGTTGCCCATAGGGACAAGGCAGTTGGGGGAGGTAGAACGTCACTACGCTCTATCTCACACTCCTGAAAATCCACCCACTGGGGGAAAAGCGCGCGAAATTAGCTATAACGGTACGATGTCCTGACGTTTCCCTCCCTCAAAATGGCGTCAAGTGCCTTGTCCCTATATGTGCATTGTTATGCTCATCGACTAAAAAAAATACTTCCGAATACATTTAAACCGTCATGTACATTTCTTTTGTAAATTAGTAAAAATAAACCGGTTTTGTCACAGTTTTGTTTAGTTAGTGTATGTAAGGGGGGGCCCAAATTAAAGAATAAAGTAGCCTACCCATAGTAATATCCCGGCGCCGCCACCGGGCGTACTCGTGTAATCCCAAGCTTCTGTTACGCAGAGTTTGTGGATAGCCGTTAGAGAACGACCACCGATCCCCCAATAGGTGATCGGAATACTTCCGCCACGGGTGTCCCACTTCTATCCCCAAGTATCCCCCCGTTGACGTGGCCTTTACACATATCTCACCCCTGATTAATCGCATAGCAATTATCGGACTGTATCGTCTCATCTGCTAAAATTAAAAATAAATTGTGCCAGAGAGCTCAAGATGCTCTGAATCTTAAATGACAATAAGGTTTTTTTAAATCATTTCTAAGTATTAGCTTATTTAGCCTGAATTCAATAATTTTCCCAGGTACTGTTCTGTTACTAAACTTTTAATTTTATACTTTAATATTTATGTTATTTCAGTATATTTGAAAGTCTAAATTTATAAATTATTCTATACATTTAATTTTTATGAGTAGTGACCCATTCAAAGCTGGATATTATTGCAGTAGGAAGCTATAACAAACAATGCGATATTCTGCTTTTCTTGCACAAGTAGTTTTCAAAAATTGTTTCTTATTGCACTTCAGACTTAAGTCATTGTTTTTATGTTTTATAAGATATCTTAAAACTTAAAGTAAAGTGGGTACTCGAATTTAATAAGTGTACAATTAATAGTTCGTAGCTAGAACAGCTACCTTAATTAAATTAGGTATATGTGACTGTGTTATTGTGTTTACGTTTCTAGGTCTACCTGAAATTCATAGGTTTGACCTTGAAATTTTTTCTAAAGATTTAGGTAAAGCAGGGTACATGATAATGTAAAATGTGTCTGAAATAAACTCTCTTTTTCAGATGAAGTCAGGGGTAAGAATTTATTTTTGAAAACTACAATTTATATCTTTAGTGCGGCAACATATATAATTATTTAAGGAATATGCAAGTGATTTGGCATGGTCTTTGCGTCGTAATTTTATGAATTAGTTGTCACAATTTTAAACAAATTACCTAAATCTGAACCGTTTAGAATTTAGTAATAGTCTGAACTTGTTTAAGTTGACCTCTACGGGTGCATTTTAAAAACACGTAGGTTGGGGGCCCTTTTTTCAAGTTCAACCCTGGGCCCCACGTTAATCCGCTACGCCACTGAGTAAAACAAATATTTATTTCAATGAAAGTTATTCAAGATTTCGTAGAGAGATAAGGTTATTTAGATTATCGCCATTGACTTTTTTTTGTGTGATATTTAACCATCAACAAATAAATTTGTGTTGAAAATCAAAATGCGGTTTTGTTGACGACATTTATCTGTTGAGTGATCATCGAGAAATCGCTTTACGTTGAAAGTTCCTTGAAACGGACCGTACGGAAGCTAAGCTTCAACTATGAAGAAGGGTGGTGGCAAGCTCTTCTCTTAACGAGAGCCAACAGATCCCTTGACTAACTGTTACTATATAATTTTTAATAAATAGGGTATTTAAGAAAAAAGATTAGCTTTCGACCAAATTCCTCTTGAGATATTTTAGTCTCCTGTTGGAATCTCTGCCTGAAATTTTGATTATTGATATTATTTAAGTATACTTATTAAGTTTATGTACAAATAAATAAAAAACAAATTTAATTAAATCATTCAAATTATATTAAAATATCGCGGGGATTTTGTGTACTTAAATGTCCGTGACATTTTTTTCACTCTGTGAACTCGCGTTTTTATTTTATTTTTACTTGAAGTACCAATAATAACCTAAAACAATAACTTGAAGGAAAAGTCCGACAACAACACTAGATTTCGTACTCATATTTTTCCTAGAAAACAAATTTTATTTAATTATAATAGTGAGCAAAAAATAATAGAATGTTTTGAGCAAGTGGGGTGCATTTAGAAAAGGCTGTAAAGGAAAATGGAGGTAGACGGTTAAAACGATGTATTTTAAAAACTCGTCAATGATTTTAGCTCAAAATTTAGATTTTATGGTCTTAAATTAAATGTGTATTCGAAAAAATCTCTTAAGCCATGATGCCATATGAGGTTCACATGAAATGAGTCAGTCATGAAATTATTTTAAGTAACTTCTCTACAATTCATCATTTAAAATGTTTAAAGTTTCGGGCAGCCAGTTTAACTTCAATTATACAAACCTTTTTTTGCCTACTAGAATCACCATCAATTTTGATTAAAATTTCCCTTTTCAAAAATATTCTTTAGGAACTTTATAGAATAATAGAAGTTAAAAAAGTGTATTTCATTTTCTTCAGGTATTGATATAACAAAGTATAAATAACGCGTATAATATGGCATTTGCCTTTTAATCGGTTTCAAAAAAAATTGCGAAAAAATCTTCATTCATTTAATGAACCATTTTTTCCTCTAAAATATATATTATTTTTATTATATTTGCTTAATGCTTCGTCTTCTTTTAGAAATAAATAAAAATTACTTACTTTTAAAGTGAAATAAGGCGGTGTGTCTTTTAGAATTTTTAATTGAAGTGTTGGCGCTGTGATCACATCAGCAATGCTGTCGAAATACTTTACTTCATCTGGTAGCGTCAGTTTGGAATGCATCTCTCCGCAGAAGAATATTGTTATAAAATACAATGGGATAAACCAAAAACTCCAGAAAAACTTTTGTACGCCCCTATTTTTTATATTATAACCTGAAATAGAAATAATATTCCGGTTATTTGTAAATTACGTAGTGTCCAAGTAGTAGATAGGTTTTTAATTTATAGAGTAAAGACGGATATGATTGAATGGGAATATGTGACCTAATGGTTTAACTATTGCTCTGGCGTCCCTGATTGTTTAGTAAATCTGTTAATTGAAAAATTGTGAAAAAATACTTGGAACTTTAATCGCTTTTCGAAACTACAAAATAAACTCCTACCTTGTAACAGCAGAATAGCCGATATTCTAATGTATTCCATATGAGGATCCAGAATTTTCTTTTTGAAAATGGACACATAACATGTGATCAGGAAAATTAAGTTTACGGAAGAAAAAATCAACAGCCAAGTCTGTAAAATATATTATAAATATAAATTTAAAACCTTAAATTAACAAAATTTAAGATATCTTAAACTACAGAAAGGTACTGCGTAACAGACTTTAATAAACCCTTAAAACCTTATTTTCCAGATGCTTCGTCTTTCTCATCCTGATAACAGCTTAAGTGAAATCTTACCCCCCCCCCCATTAAAAATATTCAGTTTTGAAAATTATTTGTTTTAACGATCATATAAAAAACAGGTTGATGTATAATGGAAATTCATCCCAAACACGTTCACATAAACTGGTTTTCACCCTTACGTAAAATGGTTCATCAAATGATTTTATAAAAAAAATTGGACCGTTTAAAATTTGATCAAATATTGTTTCATCAAAATTTTAAGAAACATTTCTTCTCAAAATTTTATCTGAGCAAATTAGGATCAAAGTTTGATAAAAAAATATTTGATTGAACTATATATATATATATATATGTTTCGAACAAATAACACTTCTATTGATCAACCAATTTCGTAAGGGATATATTTCTAATAAAATATTGGTATCAGTAAAAGAAATTTTTTATCAGATAATGCTATTCTGATGGAATGTGATTTAAGCAATAAAACATTGATAAAATTCTGAGCAAATGCCAATTGATTCGTTTTAAAAATTTATAAAAAATATTTGAGGGCAAGGAGAGAGAAAAGCTTTTCTCCCGTGTTAAACCGGGGATTTAATTATTTACGCGGAGAGCTGTACGGTCATAATTAGCAGGGGATCTCAAAGACAGAAATTAATTTTGCCTTTTTACCTTAGATAACTAACAACTAAGTGAAGATTTTAACGCCATATACCAAGAGTTAGATGCGAAAAATTGTTCCTATTCCGTTTGATTTCGATATAAATTAAAACTTGCTGCACCAAATTGAAACTTAGTAGCTTTCTCTAAAATTCGTCCGATAGTAAACGCATGGCGATATGTTAAAGAGGTTGGAAATTACCTCCCAATCGAAAGTAGACGCAATTGCGAAGGAATGCGACTCATAGAACATCGGTTTTCCAGATACAATTCCAAAATAATTATCGTTGAGAGTGACTGTGTAATCCACAAATTGCAGCGCTTTCTCCTCTGGAGAAAATGGATACAGAGAAAAATCCGATTCCTGAAATAATATTAACAAAATGAAATGTTTGGTAGTAGATTATGTTTTGGAAGCATATAATTTGTATAAATATATATTAAATATAAGGACATTTTCTAATAGTTTTTTTATAATTAAATGAATAGAAAGTAAATATAATATGTTGTTCTTACATAGCAAGAAATCTTCGGATGCGCGGTAGAAAAACCTATTTTCCTCGCGACTGCATTTACAGCAGAAGACCACGCAATTTTTCAAACGAACCCTATTATGATTGCGAAAAAGGACACATTTGTGCTTGATTGAATTGTTCGTAAATTTAACCGTAAAGCTACTTACACAGTAAAAAAACGTGTTTAGGTTTAAAACATCTAAACATGTTTGAAAGCTAAACATGGGTAAGAGTTGGTGTTGTTTCCTTAAATACATCTGTTTAAATAAAACGAGTTTCTCAAACAATTTTCCAAGATCTTTCCGGTAGTGTTCCAAACCGGAACAGCTGGTAAGAGGTCATGTTTAGAAAATAAACTTTGTGGTTTTAAAACATAATACTAAACACTGATGATTAATAAGTGTATATTGCGTTACGAGTTTAATGTATATTTCGCGTTGTCTATATATTTCGTTTAATTTCGATTTCTATTTGTCTAAAAAAAGAATATTTATTAATCACCGTTATATTAATAGTGTTAACTACAATATGGACTGGGTTCTTATATAATCTCATTATTTTAAGTTATTGGTAATTAAGACTAATTGAATAACACTAATGTATATAAATCAATAATTGAACACGAACTTCTAAAAATTAATAAAATAACACTACTTTTGATGTGATTTAAGACCGTATTAACACAAATATAATTTAAATTAATATCGCTAAAATATAATCAGGCAGTTAAAGAAATGAAATCAACAGTATAGGCAGTAGGTTTCATTAATTCGTAGCCAATTAATATTAATGTTATTTTAGATCGTAACTAAACAACTCAAATATACGGCTACTCAAAGAGGGGCGTATACGGCAAATTAACACATGTTTAAAACCACAACACCCGAACCTTTGAACATGTTTAGAAACTAATCTTAAAAATATTTAGACGTGTTTTCATTATAAGCGACAAAAGCCTTTAATATGTTAAATCTCTAAACGTATTCTATCTAAACACGTTTTAACGATAAATATGAGAAGCAAACAACACGTTTAATTTCTAAACGCATGATGTTGCAAAGCTGAACACATTATCGCCTAAACCTGATCGTTTTTAAACATGACAAATATTCTGTCGCATTTTGGTGTTTAAGAAAGTGTTTAGTATCTAAACACCTTCTTTTCTGTGTATATTAGTTAGATATTTGAAAGACGCTATCCTTAGACCGATACACACAGCCATTATTTGATTAGTTTTGAACTTTAACAATGGTTAATGTCTGGAGAGTCCTACATCGTAACAACTTCCATTCGTATGAAGCGACCCTTTATCAAGCACTTTGTGATGGAGCCGATTTAAATTTGGAAACTGGTTGACTAATATGAATAAAAGGTATTCGAATTTCCTACATCCAATATAAGTGTCCGAATAATTAATTAATTAATTCGAGAGTTGGGTCATTCAACCACCAAAGCAACCAACTGCGTAATTACTAGGGATTCCCTCACCACCACCAAGAACACTTTAGACAAAACGTTTCGGCAAGTCTGGTTGGTGATCGAATTATTCACCCTATTTTTCCAAATCGTGTATTGGGCAGAACTACTTAATCTTTGTTCAGAACTAAATATCTCACGTGATGGATGATATGCCTTGAACATATTACATACGACAACCAGCACATCAACACCAGCGATAAACTGGCAGAAATTTTACATTGAATGACTTTCAAGATCCCAAGAACTGGTTTTATTTTATGTCCATTTATCAAGGAAAAAACAAACCAAACGCATGTTACAAGCCTAAAGTATTTGCCCCAGCGAATCATAGAATCTTGAAGAAGTATGAACCAGATATCATTTGGTAATATGCTGATAAATGTTTTGTCGCCAAGCGTGGAATATTTGTAACGAATTTGTAATGGTTACAATGTTAAGTTCTCAAAAAAAATTATTTATTTATCTTATATGAATGCTGACACATAAAACATGCATTTTTTTTGCTAAAAACTTTAATTTGGGTACTACGTCTTAAGTTTTTCATGTACTTTAAATTCAGTAACAAATAAGCATATATGAACAGAACCGAATTAAATTGTACGCTCCGGAGTGTGCTCTACAATTTTCTTATTGAACCATTTTGTCTGCCACCTACTAGATAGAAAACATTTTCTAAATCAACGAAATTAATAAAAGAGATCCATTACTAATAAATACACAGTAAAATATGAAAATTTTCGAGTAAATAGTTTTTAAGACAAATGACCTTTTTTACTGCCCGCTTCATACTAATCATAACTTAAACAGAATTTAAGAAACGATTCCTGGATAAATTAATTTAACATAATTTTGAAAAACGTTAAAGATCGCATTTTTCCATGCCTTTCAAATATACGATCTTTTATGATGCATATATGTTATGCAAATATAAATGGTTCTCAAGTCGGAGCGCTCAATGACGATATATCATGAAAACCTTTATTAATGTCACGGAAAATCCAGTTTATGACATGAAACCCTTATAAATGTCACCTGGATTCCCGTTTATGTCCTGAAAACCCTTTTTGATTTCACCTGAATTCCGGTTTGTCATAAAACTCTTTTCACCTGAATTACCGTTTCTTTTATGAAAACCCTTATTTATGTCACCAGTATTCTGGTTAATACAATCAACAAGGACTCAAAAATGATCTTAGAACCTCTTCGGTTGACATGAGAACCTGTTCCTGTGGCCTGCAGAAATTCGATTGGTAAACTTTGATCATGTCACCATGGAATTTTAAGTGTTAATTAACTCGTAACTTCCAATATTATGCACTAATAGTGTTCAATTAGCATTGATTTTGAAAATTAAGTGGCATTTTCGAGTGTAATAAGGTGTCATTATTCATGTATTAGGCACTAATGTTTCGTGCTAAAAGTTGGTATTTTTAATTCATTAAGCGGTTGTTTTTTTGTAACTAATCACTTTGTCATTTTCCCTGATGACGTTGAATGCGTCAACAATTCTAGCATGTATTGTTTCTTCATTTGGAACTTCCGTTGCGTATACCAAATATTTCAGGCAGCCCCAAAGCCTCGCGTGAACGAACAACGGCATTTCGTCCAAAACATCTTCAACTTCGTTGCGCAAGAAGTTGAAATAACGCTCGTCGTTGAGGCGAAGCGGAAGGAAGAACAGTTCGTTAATGGTATCGCCAACCTTGCCTGCCTAAACGTTTACTCTCCACTCATTTTGGAAACTCGCGTTTCTGATAACATAAGGGCTTTCATGTGCCCAATGGTGGAGGTTGTGCAGGTTCAGGATACCTCTTCTAGTAAATTGTGCCTCGTCAGACCACAGCATTCGTCTATCCTCCAGCAGCCATTCGCAAAACATGCGCCTTCTTGGGAAATCATCCGGCCAAAAATAATGAACCTTTTGGTAATGGTACGGATGCTGCGAGTCATAGTGAAAGGTGAGCCAAACGCCCGTATGGGGAACGTTGAGCATTCTACCCACGCACCTTGTGCCGAGGGTAGGTTCATCAGCCACCATTTCAAAATCTGTTCTTCCTCCGCTACTGCTCTTCGTTGTTGTTGTCCTATGTTCACATTCAGGATAGTGGCCTAAATCGAAAAAATGCCATAGAACATTTTCGTCTTAAACTAACGTGTCGAACCCGTTAACGCTCGATTCTACCGCCAATTTCGCAACACCTTGTATATCCGCTTAATACACGAGCAATATCGGCTTATATGACGAACAATAAGCGCATAGTACAAGTACAATAAGCGTAAATTAAACGGAATATAACCGCTAAATACACGAACAATAAGCGTTAATACTCGATCAATAAAACCTTAATTTCAGAAATATAAGCGCTTCATAAATGATAAAGAACAACTTTTTACACGAACAATAACAGCTTAATAAGCTTAATTCAAAAAATATTACCACTAAACATCGAATTAATAAATACTCAATACATTATCAATAAAATAAGCGGTTATTACCGTATTTTAAAAAATACATTACTACCACAGTTGTTTCTAAAATCAATGTGACTGTAATTTTATAAGTTCATTACATAATCGAAAAGAAAACCTAAATTAACCGTTAAGTACCCGTTTAAAAAACACTTGGTATGTGGTGACATGATCAACGTTAAGCGAACGTGTTTTCACACGTCTTAGGAACTTCGATTAAACACGGAGTATAATAAGTATCTATCTACCTGGGTAAATATTTCTTAAAGAATAGCTAACTTCTTTTGAATTACCAAAATATCCGTAAAGATAGTTTACACGTTTTCCACAATTTTTTAGTAAGAAACAGATATCTGTACTTTCGGAAAAATTTAGTTTTTATCATTAAAGACGTATAATTTATGATAACTTTCTGTTGCAAGCTGAAGGTTAATATAATTTGAAAATAAATGTCAGCGGGATTTACGTTTGGCTCAGTTTAACATTTAAAAGCATTTAGTTTTCCATAGATTATAAAATCGTGATATTCAAACTCAACGTTTCTGACAAACTGTCCCAGCATTCCGGTGGCATCGTTGTCTCCAAGGAAATGTCCGTTATCGATCATCTCAATAGTATCCACAGCCATGTCTTTCGTGACACTAGACAATAAATAACAATAACGGAATAACTTGCTAAAAAAATTATTTCGTACTGGATATTTAAAACTTGAAAACACTTAATTTAAAGATTGAAAATTTAATATTAAACTAACTGAGGTTTGCCGCGATTAGATATTTAGAACAAAACAATATATGATAAAGTTAAGATTTTACACTATATTCGTTCTCATAAACCGTACCAACACAAATGAGGGTACAGGAGTAGCTACATATAGCAATAAAAGTGCCCTTACGAAAATCACAAATATTGGACAATGGATTAAGATTGGATCAAAACAAATCCAGAAGGGATCAAATCAAAGACACAGTTACTCGATCACGGCAGCTGTGATAACGATTCTGCTTGCATTCGTTTTTAATCTTGGCGTCAAAATTGAACTTCGCAACGCTAGGTAAGAACCCTGGACAGTGAAAACGCGCAGATCTTCTATTTTATTATCTCTTGATTAGCACCTTTTTGGAACTTATCCTTAAACGTCGTGAGGCTCAGTTTAAATATGAGTGAGATCACGTGGTCTTTCCACTCTTTTATCAGTTTGGACAAATCAAGACCTGTTCCTTGGGATTAATGAGTTGGTTCCTCCCCATCGTGTTATTCTAGAAACACTGGGATTGTTTTGCCATCTAGAAACTTCAGAAGTATTACTTTCCACCAAGCGCGTTTCTCACATTCATTACATTAGCAAAATTTGTTTGTTCAATAACTCCAGCTCATTTTTAGCCAATTATAAACATACAGGCTGACTATAGATTAAAACACACTATTAAGCAGCGCCCTTGTACGTAAAGCGTGCACAAATATAAGAATCTGACATCTGTTGGCAAACTTCAATATTTTCTTTGATAAATCAATATGGCTCATTAAACTTAAAGAGCAGCTTCACCAGTCCCAGAAATGATGAAAATGACTTAGATAATTAGGCTTCGTAACAAATTTCAAAGGAAAGAAAAGACGGTGGAAATGGAGGAGATAAGGCTCGTTACATCCCTCATTCCTTTTCTGAATATCAAGCTCCAAACATAAGTGCTCTAATACAACAGCCATAAACCAGGACTTCAAAACTAGGGTGTTCAGAGTGCGAACGAAACCTAGCTAAATATTTTCAGAGAAAGTGATAGAAAGAAACTATTGTTAAAGAGGCCATAAAATAGGATAGTCAGAAAAAGAAGTGTTTTAGCTATGATTTAAAATCTGACAATTACTAATAAATGAAACGATACACTAACATTATGAAAAAAATTGTAAATTTATGTTACTTTAAAGTCATTTATCAAAATTTATATTATTTTTTTATAGGTGGATATGGATTTTTATTTGAAGTATCCAAAACCCAGACATCTTCCGTAAAAGGTTTCCATTCGGTCTGTTCCTCCTTTAAACACACGCTTTTCTTCATTTATAAAAGCAACAAAAACCAAGGCGGAGCCTTTTCTCCTCCCTAATGCTTAACAGCCCTGCATATAACCCATTTTGGAAGGATGAACTTATGGTAAACCTATTTAATGATTATTTTTCAAATTTCCCGTACACTCCAAAAATGAATTTTTCAGGAATAAGCTGCTTATTTTATGAGGTTATCTGATAATAAAACCAAGTAATAATAATTATATTAAAAATGGTTTGTTTAATATTTTTTAACATGCCATAACAGTCTCAGATAAACCTTTAAAGAAACAAATAAAACGTTTTTTGGACAGGAGAGGATTTAAGCCTGCCGAGGATGACCACCTCTCATAAAACCAATCAAACTCACTTCATTAAAGGTGTGGAAACCGAATAAATTAAATAATAAAAAAAAACGGTATTAACATGGTGTTTTTTTTATAATTTGTCAATTGAGAACTATAAATTTTGTCTTAAAATTTTTAATTTAATTAAAGTGAAGACGGCGAAAAACGCTGATGATGCGCACTGTAAGCCCTTACCAAAAAGTGAGTATCAATTAAGTCGCCAATTAGTCTCATTATAGGATCACGGATTTTTAAGTATTATGTAAGCATAGAAAACTGAGACCGGAATTTTGGGTCCTAAATCAAATCTATTAACTCATTAAAAGAGTTTTATTATATACTTAAATGAAACTCATTTTAGTATAATTGAGAGTCGATTATATTATATTAAAATAAGAGATATTTAAGACTTCACTGTAGTATCATATTTCAAGACTCATTATTGGGGACTTGAAAAAGGCTAAAGATGTGTTAAATGAAGGGGTCCGTCCATACAAAAATGGATCTTAAAAAGTGCTATAAACTAGTCTTCTTTTAGGCTAGTTTAAAGAAACCTAAACAAAACTTTATTGTATCTACATTTAAGTATATTTTTGAACGGTGGGATACTTATTCGGGATTTATTATGGGCTTTGAATGTCTTTTTTAAGGTTTTATTTTCGAAACATAATTTTGGTAAGGGAGGATTTTAGAACTAACCAAGGATAGGCTAAAAACTGTGATACTGAAACACAAATACACCTATGTTAAACTTTGATGTCCAATATTTGATTTTGGATTGTACAAATAAATACTACGACACAATATTGTGTAACAAACTATAGTTGTTATTCATAAATTACAACTAACTAAAAAACTTAAGTGGAAATATCTTTAGAAGAAAATTTAAGCGTTGTGTCAGGCTTTAAAATTTTAAAAGCTAATTGCCGTACCAAATAAAAAATCACGTAATTCAATATAAGTTTCCAAATAATAAAACTAATAAAAACCGACGTATAAAATATTTCTGACGAGGCAGATCTTTATAAGAATAGTTTTCGCAGTCGGACTAGAAAATCCAAAATTTTTCGTAGCTCCTCACGATGTCCTAGAGATTTTGAACTAGGAAACAGTGACACCTTTAATTAATCCAGGAGGGAATTTGCTTTTTGGAAAGGCTTATTGACGATGAGGGTGAAAGATTGATATGGCCAGAGTTCAAACAGCAGTTATTTCAAAACGTCAAGCTGCCACTTTATTACCGCAATAAAATATTTACAAATTTACACAGTTTGTGAAGTATAATTGAGAATAATTAATTAATTAAAAAACTTTAGGTAATAACTTACGTTACATTCATATACTTGAAAATTCCTTCACATATTCCTTTCATAACACCTTCAATCTGCATTATTCCTTCGTTGTTAAACTCTGGCATCAGCCAAAATGGAACCTTAAAATAAATTTACATAATTAATGGAATCGTGTCATCTACCATTGAATATTGGATTGGAAATATGATTTTATAAATCGCTTTTATTTGGTTCATTGTTTTCGCGGACAATTAACAGTTCAAAGATTTAACTATATCCCAGAGGAAACGACACTTCGTGAATAGTCAACCTTAAATTGAGATTTTTTAACATAACCTAAGATATCAGAAATTTACTGCCACCTAAGTACAAAAAAGCTTGTTATTTCACATGACTACGGCCGTTTTGAGGCTCTATACGGCGCCATCGTCAGGCCGTTAAAGCGTCGAAAAGGCCGAAAAACTTTTAAATAAACTGCTTTTTTTGTATAGAGGGGGCAGTTTAAATTTCTGATATCTTAGGTTATGTTAAAAAATCTCAATATTTTAAAATTATTTTAAATTATTTAATTTGCAAGACTGTCCCAATACAATTTGACAAAACTTTACCTTTGTGTATCCAAACTTTGGACTTTCATACGAACGAACAATACTTTTCCAACTTAAAATATAACATAACAGAGCGTTAAGTAAGGTTATATAAACGTAAAGCTCCATCACTTTCAAATATAAATATATATACACAATAAATATATAGCAATAAATCTTATTTATTTAAGAACTAAACAGAAACTAAGGTTTTTTAACCTATGTCAAAATTAGATAAGTAGCCTGCCATGTCATTTGCTAGAATAAGAAAAAAAATCAGTCGGCGCCACGTAGACTATGTTGTTGGCTGTAAATAATGCACTGCTGCATTTAACGACGGAAAATCTAATCGTTTTATCGACTTTTTTTTTAGGAAGAGAGAAAAGGAAATTCTTCGAAGTTAATATAAGTTACACCCAAACTTGAACCATTGACTATATTTTATGTAAATACAAACACAAAACGATGTTTATGAAAGTTTTATTATAAGGAAAAAACCATCATTAGTTTGAAGTTAAACCGCGTAATGTTCCATCTAGGGGCAACAAACACAACAACCCACAAAAGGAGAACGCAACCCGTCAAAAGTCGTGGATTTTCTTGTGTACGTTTATCATTGGCTAGACGCTTTAGCGCCTGCTGCCGTCGGAAGGGGAAAATTCGGAAATTGTTTCCCCCCTCCGCCCGTAAAACGTTCAGCGTAAACGCTCGTCCAATGAAATTCGTACACAAAACACCGCGTTAGCGTGTTTAAAGGCTAGCTGCGTTCTCCTGGTGTTTGTTGCTCCTAGGTTCCATTAAGAAAAGGACACATCCAAAAAATTCCAGACAACTCAAATTTTAAATTTAATTCGACGAAAGATAATATGGAAATAGTTTTACATATTATGGTTCAGTACACTATTTGATTTATTATAATATAAGAACCTAAGCACTGCGACCCCTGGCGGCAGAACTAGCTCGCGTGAAGTAATATTGAAAAACCGCCATCAGATTAGTGAAAGTGGAAAATTACAGCTTCTAAGGTATATTCAAACTGTCTGCGCAGACGAAATACGAAAATAGTTCGTTTTCAGCCATGTTCAGAAGGGTATTTCGCAAAAACGGCGATCTCATCGGGAACTTTTATCAACAATTTAATGAACACTGCTACTAATTTTAATTTCATTTGCAAAAATTGGTTGATCTACGGCAAAATTAAAATAAACGTTTTTTTTTTTTAATTATTGTCAAAAATACCCGCGAAACGTAAAAATTGTATCAAGATAAATTAGAACAGTACTATGGCACGCCAAACAGGACAAAATTGAGTTCATTTCTTGCGAGAAACTTTTTTGTCTTGGGAGAATCATTTTTTGTCTTGGGAGAAACATTTTTTGTCTTGGGAGAAACATTTTTTGTCTTGGGAGAAACATTTTTTGTCTTGGGAGAAATATTTTTTGATCTTGGGAGAAACTTTTTTGGGTCTTGTGAGAAACTTTTTTTCGTCTTGTGAGAAACATTTTTTGGTCTTGGGAGAAACTTTTTTGGGTCTTGTGAGAAACTTTTTTTCGTCTTGTGAGAAACTTTTTTTCGTCTTGTGAGAAACATTTTTTGGTCTTGGGAGAAACTTTTTCGTCTTGGGAGAAACTTTTTTTCGTCTTGGGAGAAACTTTTTTTCGTCTTGGGAGAAACTTTTTTTCGTCTTAGGAGATAATTTGAATTTGCTGGGATAAAATCATTTCGGGCCGCACGGAGAAAGAGAGGGAAGCCGCGTGGAGAGAAAGTTAGTAGCCGCACGGGGCGAGAAAGCGTAGCGCATGCGTTGAAACATTTATCTCCCCTTTGGAGAAATTTTTGGCGTCGCGTCTTGTAAAACTTTTTCGCCTCTTGGATAACTTTTTTAAGGCCTCTCCCCTCCCCTCTCTCGAAAATAAGGCGGTAAATTTGAATTTTAGGATTTCTCTTATCGTACTAAAAATTATTCACGTTATATTATTAGTAATTAAAATATTTAAATCCATAGCGATTTAATCCATAGCGATTAAATATAGCTCTTATAATCAAATCGCGATTAATTGTAAAAGTTTCAATAAATAATTACAAAAAGTACACAAGACCACACCGAAGGTAAGTTAATTTCGATGATTAAGTTTGCACTCTTGGTCGGTTAAAAACGATTAAATCATGATTAAAATGATTAAATGAACTAAATCGTGACAAAATCAAGTTAGTTATTCAATTGTTTAAATCTCGATTAAGCGGATTACATTTCGATTAAGCCGATTAAATCTCGATTAAACCGATTAAATCTGATTAACTCACGATTAATTATATTGCTATATTCCGGCCATTTTGAAAAGACAGCTATGGGCCTGTTGCAAAAGCTCTAGCGAAAGTGCTAACCAATAGAATTTAACATATGCGATTCTAGCAAAGCAGACTGTTGCAACAGGTCCTAAGCATCAGAAATTTTTCACAGACGTTATTCCGCCGCAAGGTGGGCGGAATGGTTTTCAAAAACAAAATTAATTTTTATATGGAGGAAAACTCGCGACGGAACGACCTAAAATATAAACTATACTAAATAATATCAAAACGCTTCTAGATAGCGAAAAAGCACGAAAACATCAAATTATATCTTAAAACAAAAATCAATTAGTAGTAAAATTAGTTGGTGGAATTTAAAATTATTAGCATAATACACATTTAAACCATACTTTCATATTTTGATAAAATAGTGGGATATATAAAATAAGTGATTTATCAAAATACATATCTTAATCTACATTAATAAGTGTAATCAGAAGCCTATAATAAGAGAAACCTCTAACTCCAACGTAAAACTTTTGAAACGTCTTGTTTTCGACAATGAGCAAAGAAGGTTAACGCGGCCTAGGATTAGCAAATCTCGTGAGCGCTACATTTAGTCTTTGTAGCGAAAAAGAAGTTTGCTCTCCAAATCTGAAACGTATCCTTGGTTTAAAACTTTAAACGCAAAAGACGGGCAAGGCTTAACGTTTTTCAAAGCGTATTGATAAAATTATAGGGTGATATCGCCTTCAGAATTACGACTATTGTTAATTAGTATGAATATTTATTATAGCAAATAATAGTTCTAACATTTATTACCTTTATAATGGATAAATTACCAAGTTCAATCAAAACGAGGCGAGTCTCAACATTTAAAATCCCTAGCAAAATCCTATTAATTTCAGATTTCAAGTGATTTCCATATTTATTTGATTAAAGTTACTAATGCTACTAAATTTACGTGATTTCTAGTGATTTCACTGTTGATTGTACAACCGAAGTCCCTCGGTATGAATATATCGAAAGGACTATATTTTCTGGCCACATATCGGCTTAACAAATCTGTATCCCTCCGAATACCTCTAGTTCGAAAACGAGAATTTTGAGCGAGTTAGAGGCTTCTCTTATTATAGGCTTCTGGTGTAATTGACCTGGGGGCGGCTATAATCGTTGAGGTATATGCATTGCAATATCGAACACATTTATACAAAACGTTCATACTTCGATTCGCAGAATACGTATGATTAAAACATCAAGAAATTAACATTTCAATCTACTTTAATAACCGTAATTAACAAGATAAAAATTGGCCGGGGGGTGCCTATATTTAATGAAATATATGCATTTCAAATATCGAAAAATGTGTTGGTTATTTCTGTTAGAGATCGCTGTATCCTAGGAAATGTATTTTATATTTTCTAGCAGTCCTGCCTTTGCATCTCATGCTAATAAACGCATATTCTATAGTTCCTAACTTGATTAGACTTTTACTTCTTATTTCCAGTTATAATAATTTCCCTTGCAACAAAATGGGGGGGTTACACTGATATTAGAAAAGGTTCATTTGAAAGTTCAATTTAAAAAAAGTTTCAGTATTGAAAAAATTAAGGTCCATATTATACATACAACAGGGCCGTCTTTCCCGTTGGGCAAAAAGGACACAACCTTAGGCAGGAGCGGATCCAGGCCATCAAGTAAGGAGGGGCGATCATGGGCATTCAAAAGTTCTCTGCTATTGCTTCACAAATTTAGTTGGCAGGTATTAAAGTAGATGGCGCTATCGTTTCTAAGCTCGAAGCCTATATGGAGCGTGAAAATGTAACGTGGAGCTCTCATTTTCGTTTGCTTAAACGAAGTACTTTCTAAAACTAGAAAGTCTAGTATACTCTAGTATCTATAAATATATTTCAATAACTTCAAAAATGGTTATGTTTTTTCAAGTATTCTAAGGGGGGGGGCGATCGCCCCCATCGCCCCCCTATGCATCCACCCCTGACCCTAGGGCCCCAAGATTCTGGAGGGCCCCATTTTTAAATTTTTGAAATGCAAAAGAAATTTTAATCTAAAATTTTTTTTTAACATTGCTCAAAAGTCCTAAACTTCATATTTAGTCGGGTCTATAACCAGGGTAAATCTAAATCGAATAAAGACTTTTGGTTATTAGTATTTTTGAAATTCAGAATAAGATTCTTCTTTAGTAGAACAAATGAAACTATTTGAACCGATATTTGTAGACTAGAGCGACTATAGACTTCGCACTGGAGGTTAGAAACTTGGATGGGGTTTTTAGGGGTCTCGCCCATAGCTTTGCCTAGGGGCCTCCAATTATGTAATTTAGGCGGCCCAGCACTCATCCGATCTGTAGCCACCATTAATAGGACCAGTTTGCCTACACAATTTCACATGCCACGCTTTATAAGCACGCGTAGGTTAAAAATAACTAAAACACTAAACTAACAAGGAGACGACCCGAGGTGTAACACACCGATTTCGTTCAAACTCGGGAGTTTCGTAGACCTTCATGTAACTTGAAAAACCCTAAAGGGAAATCTCTCCATAGGCAACCGTTTCGCCATGGCAACCAGAAATGTTTTTGACAACACAAAATGGAAATTTTCCCATTGAAAATAACATGGGAATCTGACCAATTTTAAGGGTACCCCCTGTCACAATTTTGAAAAAATAAAAGAATTGAAAATGCTAAAAAATAAAAAAATAAATGAAAAGTTCGAAATTTATCAAAATTGTGACAGGGAGTCCCCTCAAAATTGGTCAAATTCCCATGTCATTTTCAATGGGAAAATTTCCATTTTGTGTTGTCAAAAACATTTCTGGTTGCCATGGCGAAACGGTTGCCTGTGGAGAAATTTCCCTTTTAGAGTTTTTCAAGTTACATGAAAGTCAACCAAACCCCCGAGTTTGAACCAAATCGGTGTGTTACACCTCGGGTCGTCTCCTTTGTAAGTGTCGCGATAATAAAAGAGTAAGAAAAACACTATAATCTCCGTTACGTGGTTTTCCCTGGACACTTCACAGGCTGCTAATCATTTTACGCTTTTGTTCCGTAGCAACTATAATTCGCCATTATCTCATAAGCGCGCCCTGCCTTCGACTTCAGGGGCAAATAAAACGTCACGTGACCACGGAATCTCCACGTGTATTTAAACAAGCCAGCGTGCGTTTTTCTAACGGTCTATTAGCGATTTAACAAACAGTAAGTATTTAAAAACCCTTTATTCAGAGCAAAATATAAAATGTATACATATTTCTCGAGAGAGCAAACAATATTTTTATTTTTAATAGTTCCGAAAATCGCGAAAAAGAGGGCAACCGTGTTTCGCGAGTCATCACTTGTCTTGCCCCTAAAGAGTAAATTTTTACCCCCGAATGTCGGTCTTCTCCCTAGTTCAGTAATTGGTCCATGGTGAAACCCATTGAGAAAAGATTCGTAAATAATTCACAAACTATTTACTTGATAAATAAATATACAAAATGTAAACCAAAAAAAAATATACTGTATATCATACAATTAACAATCCCTATAAATAAATTTAAGTTCGTTTTTGGAAATATCACATCATATAAATCAATAATATTCAAGGTCATAATTGTTTATGATAATATGATTTCGAACAACATTTTGACTAAAACTTCTTAAATATAGCCGCTCCAGGACAATTCTTTGCTTATTAATAAAGAATTAAATGAGAATTACTTTGAATTTAATTCTTGGTGGGTTTCACCAGACGGATTTTGAGAAATCACGTATTTATTATGACCACCTATTATTTCGAAATATGGACGTTTTGTATAAATGTGTGCGATACTGAAATGCATAGCCCCTAGGCCAATTTTTGTCTTATAAATTACGCTTATTTATGTAAATTAAGATGTTAAATTTTTGATGGGTTTCACCAGGCGGATTTTGGGAAACCACGTAGCCTATTTAATATTTTATCGAAAGAACGACATTTTGTTTAAATGTGTAATATGTTAATAATTTTAAATTCCACCAACTAATTTTAATTACTAATTGCTTTTAATTTTAAGATATAATTTACTTGATCGTGGTTTTCGTGTTTTTTCGCTATCTAGAAGCGTTTGGATATTATTTAGTATAGTTTATAATTTAGATCGTTTCGTCGCGAGTTCTCCTCCATCTAAAAATTAATTTTGTTTTTGAAAACCATTCCGCCCACCTTGCGGCGGAATAACGTCTGTGTAAAGATTCTGATGCTTAGGACCTGTTGCAACAGTCTGCTTTGCTAGAATCGCATATGTTAAATTCTATTGGTTAGCACTTTCGCTAGGGCTTTTGCAACAGGCCCATAGCTGTCTATTCAAAATGGCCGGAATATAGCAATATAATTAATCGTGAGTTAATCAGATTTAATCGGAATAAATAACTTGATTTTGTCACGATTTAGTTCATTTAATCATTTTAATCATGATTTAATCGTTTTTAACCGACCAAGAGTGCAAACTTAATCATCGAAATTAACTTACCTTCGGTGTGGTCTTGTGTACTTTTTGTAATTATTTATTGAAACTTTTACAATTAATCGCGATTTGATTATAAGAACTATATTTAATCGTTTAAATTAATTCAATATTTAACCCGAACTTAGTAACATTAATTATTTGCTATGGATTTAAATATTTTAATTACTAATAATATAACGTGAATAATATTTAGTACGAAAAGATAAATCCTAAAATTCAAATTTACCGCCTTATTTTCGAGAGAGGGGAGGGGAGAGGCCTTAAAAAAGTTATCCAAGAGGCGAAAAAGTTTTACAAGACGCGACGCCAAAAAGTTCTCCAAGAGGAGATAAATGTTTCAACGCATGCGCTACGCTTTCTCGCCCGGTGCGGCTACTAACTTTCTCTCCACGCGGCTTCCCTCTTTTTCTCCGTGCGGCCCGAAATGATTTTATCCCAGCAAATTAAAAGTTTCTCCCAAGACCCAAAAAAGTTTCTCCCAAGACCAAAAAAAGTTTCTCTCAAGACGAAAAAAAGTTTCTCCCAAGACCAAAAAATGTTTCTCCCAAGACCAAAAAAAAGTTTCTCCCAAGACGAAAAAATGTTTCTCCCAAGACCAAAAAATGTTTCTCACAAAACCCAAAAATGTTTCTCCCAAGACGAAAAAATGTTTCTCCCAAGATCAAAAAGTTTCTCACAAGACCCAAAAAAGTTTCTCCCAAGACGAAAAAATGTTTCTCCCAAGACCATAAAGTGTTTCTCCCAAGACAAAAAATGTTTCTCCCAAGACAAAAAAGTTTCTTACAAGAAATGAACTCAATTTTGTCCTGTTTGGCGTGACATACCGTACTACCTTATTTCGGTTATACTAGTTGGTAATTATAATAGTGAGACAAAATGTTAATTTTAACAAAGCATTTTTATTTTTAACTTTGTCCTTGGTTCAGCGTTTTTAAGTAAAAACCAATGGATTCAAATTCCCAAAATATCTCTTAAAATATTTTTTCAGTATTTATCTCGTTTTAGATTAGAAAGGCTAGCACAAATGTTGTTTATTTCTAAGAACCTGATTCACCCTATCTTCAAACGGTATAATGTGTACAGTAACATCAGAGAAACGAACGCACTTTATGTCATAACAGAATATAACAAATTAAACAAATCTAACTCTTGTATACCTTCAGTTCTCTGTCCTCTAAGTATTAATATACCTTCTAAGTTCAGTTATCTTTCCTCTAAGTACCGTTATAGCTTCAAACACTCTCCCGGCTCCCCTTGTTGCTCAAACATGAACCCCGTGTCTCCCCCGTTTATCCCACCGGCTCCCGTGTCCTCCGTATCCCTCCAACCACTTCCATTGTCGTTCAAACATACACTACACTACTACTTCACAGTGTTACAAAGAGCCCAAATTTCGGCAAAAATTAAAAAATGGTCCGTTACAAATAATAAGTACATTTTTATTATAAGGAAATAATGGAGAGGGACGCAGCACCAAAGGTTTTTAGCTGCGACCCCTAGCGGCGAAGTCACTTTCCCTGAAGGAGCACAAGATTTTCGTTGAGGTCATTCGATAGAGCGTAGCAAATTTAGAACGTAGAAAAAAATTCACAGTCATAAGTTATTTCAAGCAACAGTTAAAGTGTTGGAAAAATCCATTTTCGAGCATGTTAACACGCTATTTATTCCGAGGAACGCGTGTGGATAACTATAATTTTTCCAACGATTATAAGTTTACGTTACAATTAGTCCATTTAATAATTTATTTAAGTTTCCCTTCGCAATTTTTGGATAAATTCGGGTTTTAAAATTTAAAAATTAAATTCCTAACGAAAATCTGGCTAGAAATAATTGTAGCAGAATAGTTGTAGCAAATTAGCGTTACCACTTGATAAAACTAATTTGCTCACATTATATTAGAAACAATATTATTTTAATCTAATTTGTACCAGTAATCGCTAGAGTAAATTAAAAAGATTTAGGCTCTGGTGCAGAGACGTTTTGCGATTCCTGTTAATTTTAACAGGATCGCAATTTAGCGATTTAGATTTAGCGAGATGTTTATTTTCCGATCCTCGCAATCCAAATCGCGGTGCAGAGACGTTTTAGCGATTCCTGTTAATCGGCGACGCTGTTATTTTTACGAATTTTTATACTCAAATCACGGACCAATAGGAGAGCTCCATTTTTGACGCAAAAAGCTATCACGTGGTTATGTTTGGTTGGCATTTTGACGATGAAATCCTAGCTCTTCAAATTAATAATTTTCTTACTCTAATTATATTATTAGGTTTTATAATTTTTATAGTTAAATCCGTTATTTTAATAAAATATATTTATATAATATAGCCACGAAGGAAAGCAAATCAGTTTCTGAAGAATGAGAGGTTATTAAATTTTTTTTTTAAAGCTATAAAATAGTGCATGAAAATTGGTTCCTTCTGATTATATAATTTTGTTACTCTTATTGTTTATTAGATTGGTTGCATTTACTACAAAGTTTAATGGTTTTGTCATTTTCAAAATATATTTTTATAATATGGTTGGTACACCAATAAAATAACGAATGAAAATAAGATTCATTACTATTATAAGCCAACATTTTCCGAAAATGATTCTCTTTTAGAAAATGAGCCGTATCATTTGGTTTTTAGGAAAATATTTATTTCAAAACTTAACTGATAGCAATTAACATAAATCTAGTTGTAACATACATCAATTAATTAAAAAGAGCAATTTCACGGGTGTACAAAAATTGGTAATTGTCTAAAGCAATTTCTAGCGAAATAACCTATATTGATCACACGTAAAACAATGGTCCTGCTTTTTGATATAAGGTGTTTTTTAATTATCTGGCATTTACATAGCCTCGTCAAGGTATAAATTGTAACAAATGATATAAGCGTGTAGAATAAACTGACAAACACTTTTAAGGTAATACCGAGGGGTCGGACATTTACCAAAATCCCATACTTTGTCTAAAATCGCAAATCTTTTAACTCTCTCTATGGTAAATGAACATTGAAATCCCAAAATCACTTCAAAATGTAATGATAAAATCGCTTAAATCTGTACCAAACTTTTGTACAAAATAATGGCAAGTGTCCGACCCTCGGGTAATACATCAAATTGGCTCGGTAAGCTCTTGATGCATGCCAAATAAACTTGAATATTCCAATACATCTTCTATCGCAACTCCCTAGTCTACCTGAGGAAAGGTTTCTTCTCGGTAGATGAATTGGTATAAACGCTGGTTGATAGCTTAAGATCCTTGATACACTGAAAAAATAAACCATGTCATTACTGACTCATTAGTTAAAACCCACTGGATAGACTACCAGCAAATAAGGATCTATAAATAAACCAAGGCTTCGAATACACCCAAAGTACAAATGTATAAGATTCCCTATTATAATTTATTCTTACCTGTACAATTTTTAAGAGTGGCTGGTTTATTTTTCTGTTTCGTAAATCATGATTGTGGGTGGCCTTGGCTCTGACAATAATTTGACAAAAACATTTTTCGGAAAGTGATAATGAGCTAGAAACTCAAATTTTAATAATTTAAAAGATTCTGAGCTACCGTGTTGTATTATTTATCGAAGTTACTAGTAGGTGAAAAGCGTTTAATTCTCAATTTATTTCCCGAGCTCTTTGCGTACCACAATCCGCCATTGTTTTAGCGAGTTTTTCGGCGGCTAGCGACTGCCGTAGACCTCTCGCAAAATAAACAGAACGTATTCCTGTTTATTTTGCGATCGCGATGTCTCTGCACACCGATTTGGCGTGAAGATAGTGATTTTCCGAAAACACGCCCCCTTTCTGTTAATTTGGCGAGGAATCGCTATTTTGCGATTCTTAAAAACGTCTCTGCACCGGGCCCTTAATTCTCAGATAAATACGGAGGGGCTGATAACACCCCGCATACAAGCTTGTAGCTTCGACTGCACTAAAGTGATTACGTAACTGACCACAGAATTATCATTGCCAAAGGCTGTAATCAGTTTCATATGCCTGTAATCGGTGTAATGACTTTTAGGAAGTGGTTAGCCCCTTGATAAAAACTGATATCAGTTAAAACCGTGTATAATAGCAACTGTTGGCTCTAACATTGCCCCTGTATTATGAAAAGGCTACAGTTATAAGAGATGGCCATGCATCTATTCGATTTGGTTTTAAAAAAATGCGTTTTTATTGAAGAGCGTGGGGCCATCTAGCAATGGCCAAAGGAAGATAAAATTCAAAATAGTGAAATGATAATGTCCTCAGAGAGCAATTGTAGAGTATTATAATTAGACTTTTACTTTATTTAGAGGACTTTACCTAGATAATGTATCCCGTGTAAAGACTCATGTTTAAAATTTATTTATTTAGGTAATTGACCAACTAACAAACGATTCAATAAACGCGAGGGATACCTATAAGTACCGCTTTTTGATTTCGACGCTAGTGACCTCCATTGAAAAAAAGAGTTACTTCACGTCGATCCGACACTTGCTTTAAAACCTTTCTAACAAGAAGCAATACTTATCGATAAAGATGAATTAATAACATTTAAGATTATAAAATTATTTTATATCCGCTCCCTTTTTTAAGAAAAGTCTTTCATTAAAAAGATAATATACGTTTCAAAATATTGAAACCTTTTTCTTTCAGATAACTTTATTAACTTTTAATTTCCATCTGTTAATTAGTTAAACCCAATTTATTTAACATTCCTTTCATTGCCGACTTTTACAATTTATAGCCAAATATGGCGTTTTTAAGCTAGCTTTTCGATGATATTCTTCAAATTTCAAAACCCTACTTTCTCCAAAGATTGCGATGGGAAACTTAAAAAAATATATTAAATGGACTTATGGTAACGTTAGCTAATAATCGTTGGAAAAATTAAAGTTCTCCAACGCGTCTCTCGGAATAAATCGCGTGTTAACACGCTTGAAAATGGCTTTTTCCAACACTTAAACTAGTTGTAACTGTTGTTTGAAATAACGTATGACTGTGAATTTTCCATGTTCACAGCACATTTTTGACGCATTAAGACCCAAAGAACAAGGCCAAAAGGGAATGACATACTTAACCGTAACACCCTTTGGGTGTATTTTATTTTATTCGCATAGTTATTTTTTTGAATAATGAATAATTATCTGAAATCTATCACCTCATCTGTCTCAGTCATTTTATTCGGATTAACAACTTCGTACCGTTAACCGATAACTATTATTATCCGTATAGATAAATCTGTCAAATAATAATTTTTTTTATATCACACAAATTTTCTTTCGTAACAAAGATATTAAAAATAAAAATCGGTGAATATTTCATTTAATGATTAAAAAACATTCTTTAAACGTCTTAGGAATCAATTTACCACTTTCACGCAAAAAAAGATATTTTAAAGGAATATATTTTTATATTTTTGGTACGATTAATTTAAAGAGCAGGTAAGTGCATGAGGTAACCGCTAAAGATTGTTCTTTTTTTAAATAGATTTGGTCTTGAAATATTATTTTTTGAAAAAAAAAACCTATTAGAAAAAAATATTTGCCGTAAAACGATTAAGAAAAATAATTAAATTGCTTTTGTAATCTAAAAAATTAGTACTTTTTAAAACCAAATAAATAATTTATATTACAGGAAAAAGCTCAGCTATGCTAAGGAAAAAATATATATATAGGTAACCCTGGGCATTTTACTGGAGCTAAGAAGGGACAGGTATTAGAGAAGATAGTAGAAATTGAAAACGGCTGAACTGGCATTCCACCTAATGACATCTAATTAAAGGGCAACGCAAGTGACCATGCAGGGGGGTAAATTATCTTATAGATAAAAAAAACGACTGTGCATGCGCTATCTGCCATAGCCTTTCCCTCTTTAAAAAAAAAGCAGAACCATATTTGCCGAATTTATTTTGTATAAATGCGCCTCTCGCGGTTTTTACGCAAAATCCATGCATTCTTTAGTCGCGAAATTGGCCGAGGAAAGTGAAGTCTCCGTGCTTACCGACAAATCGGATCCTAAACTTCTACAAAATAAATGTAATAAAAAAAGATAAATATTCGGTCGGGGTATAATGATAGGGAAATTGTTAAGGGAGACGGGATATAGGAGTGTGTGTGGTGTTGAATTTTCTTAATCCAATGTGAGGCTAGCGGCAGATATTTACCGCGTCCAAGGCCTAATGTTTCAACTTCCATTATTAAAAATATTCAATTCACAAATAATTTTATTTCAAAACATTGTTAAATCGAAAATATCAAAGTCCAACTCTCGGAAACTAACCCAGTTCTTTTTTCCATAATAAATAAATTTAGCTAGGCCTAAATTCCTGGGTTCGTTGATTGCGAGCTAACTCAGCGAAGAAAATCGAAAACTTCGCGAATGAGAGTGAAATTGCGCCACGTGGCTACAGCTGCTACACCAAGGAGAATAAGGCTTTCGCGCTGTATAAAATCATCCTTGGAAAACCTACTTACTTCTTGTTGAAGAAAACATAGTTCTCCCCCTGCATGACCACTTGCGTTGCCCTTTAAGTGGCATCGTACCAAGGGACATTGCCCTAAGTAGAATCGTACCTATAATGGCATCGCCCTAAATGGTATAGTAGCTAGTGGCATCGCACTAAATGGAATCGTACCTAGTGGCATCGCACCTAATCTGGTACTGAAATCTGGTGTGTATTGAGAGGGGAGTTTTGCTTTTCAGCCTATATATAACGGCCTTTACATACTAAGTAGGCAAACTTTACCCGTATTTCAAAATTAAATTTTAGTTAGTACAGCCCTATTTTGAATAAGGATTGAAAAGAATTTATAATATAATAAAAACGTTGGGCCAATGCGCGCTGGATGACGTAAGGAGTAAATTTCAAAAACATTACCATTTTCCAATTAAGGTATGGCCCGTCGGCACTCCCAAGATAATTTTACGGTGACGTTACCAATGTTACTTTACCACTAAGAATTAATTTTTCCTAAAATTGTTGTTCACTAATAAAGCTATTGTGATGAGGCAAATCAATGTTGAAAATGTCTCTACTAGTGGGACTATATATTTTTAACGTTATAATATATAATTATTGATTTATTTTATGGCGATATATTTTGTATTTATATGAAACATGTAAATAGTAATAACACTACCATAGTAGAGAAGGACTAAATATGAACCATTTTTTCCAAGATGGCCGCCATAATAACCCCCCCCCAAAACACCCCCAAAATATTTTCCAAAAACAAAATTTTTGTCCTTGGAAAAATCGAAAAAAATATTTTTGTTTTCAATCTCAAATTTCACCTTGAAGATGATCTTTGACCTCGACGCCTGACACCTGTCTACCACCCCTAAGCCTCGGTCTATCACCCCAACAAGTTGGGACACGATCGGACAAGGTCGGCCCGATATATGGGTGGTAATATGTGACCCCCCCCCGATTACGTCAACTTATTTACTTTTGGTGTTACTTTTTTATTTTTTTCGTTTTTTCGCTATTTAAAATGCTAATTAGTTATTTGCGAGATGGGGAAACCTTCGCTTTATAGCCTTGGCAAGGTTTGGCCACACCCAATCACGTAATATCCAACTTACCCCTGTTGAAAACTAAACTTTATTTACTTTTTGCAAATAAATAAATAAACAATCAATACATAGTTTGCATCCCTACGTCATCAATGACGCAGTTCCAAGTATAGATATAAGAACCAAGAATAAATATTTAATTTGAGCTAGAATGAACGGTTCTATGCCGCCATTTTGCCGGTGTAGATTTCTAAGTAAAACGGGAGGGTTAACAGTTTCAATCGTCTGTTTGCGGATTTTAATTATTTTCAAATGATTAAGAAATTAGTTTCACGTTAAAAAGGGTTATCTGCCTGGTTAAAAATTGTTCGAGTAGTTCAATTACCAAGGAAGAGCGAAAATTGTTTATTTTATTCGATAGCGAAGGTAATTGTAAAAAGGATGACCGCAAAGGCCTAACTTTGATAAGCTTTGTCAACTTCTTTTCGTAGATATTTCTGTCGTAATTTGATATTTTATTTAAATAACCCGGCCTTAGAATCTTATCTGACTTTGTTTAGGGCCCTTTTAAAATTTGAAAGCATAAATCTAATTAGTTTTGTAGCTTTGACGAGATTACCAACAAAATGGCTACCTATTTAGTAGCTACGCGCGAAATGGTTTGAATTTTTGATCACAATCCCAGTTTCCTTGGAGACCATAGGCCCCTCCCTTCGGTGCAAACTATGTATACACATTTTAAAACAAATTACAATGGGGCTGGTCAATATCCGCCCGAGATATAGCCCCTTATGTATAACCCCGGTCGAAATAAAATACAATTTAACTGACCCCTGTCGAAATAAAATACATATTTTAAAACACAACAAATTGCAATAGGCCTGATTGGTCAATATCCAACCAATAACTTATGTTTTACCCCTGTTGAAATGAAACTTTATTTACTTTTGGAGATAAATAAATAATACAATAACGCCATAATAAACAATCAATACATATTTTAAAAACACAACAAATTACAATGAATAAAAGCGGTATTTATTTAAGTAATTGTTTGTTTTTATTTAAATAATAGGCTTATTCACTTTCAATTATTTAAACATTTTGCAATTTTTATTAAACTATTAGTTATTTAAATAAATATTGAAATATAGCCGAGCTTATTTTATTCATGGATTAATCGACTGCTGAACACTAACTTTTGCAACCCAAAATACTATAATTTTACCCAAATGGATGGCTGGTTAATTTTTAATAGTAAAATAATATATTCTAAAGTTGGAAAAACATTTTAAATTACATAATCAATAAGAATTCCAAAACCATTTATTTAAAATAAATAAAAAATAATTAACTTTTTTAAATTAAAAATAGCAACATTGTAGATAGAATTTTCTCTGACTATACACAGTAAACGAACGGGTATTTATTGGTGGCTAAATTAAAACAAAATTAAGTTTAATAATTTGAATTATTTTCAAAATTAAACATTACTTACTTTGATTTATAAGTTTATTTTTCTGCTGAAGAGTGTTACCAGAAGCACGCTCTATGAAATTCTGCCGCATTGTGAACTATAAAAAATATCTATATATCTTTAAATTCATAAATTAAAAAATTACCTCTAGGATAGAACTGGTTCAATTGCATTAGCCTTGTAGAAGTAATTTGATACCCACCCTTAATTATCGTCACGTGTAAACGTTATCAACTACAGTTACAGCCTTGTAAAACTAGTTTGGATTTTTCAGCAATTTACTAATTATACAAATAAACGCAAAAATTTTTATTAACATCTGGCATCATTGATCCTACTCTATTTTTTCCCAACTTTCGCATCTCCGCGCCAGATTGAATTAATCAATAAAATTATAAACGCAGATCACGTTTTGCCAGGAGACATTCCACAGAACCCCGTTATAAAGAGAAAAAAAAACTGGTTGCTCTAACAAACGCTGTATATATTTAATGTGAATTAAAAAACGGTTTTTTTTTCAAAAAATTCAATTTTATTTTGTATTGCTCTGTTGTTTATGTAACTTTTCTCTATATAATACAAGAAATATTTATAAAAAAAAAGATTTATTTCATTTTATACACAGTATTTTTTTAGATTGAGGATAAATACATACCGAACTATATTCGGATTCTATACAATCTGTATCTCTCGAACGTCTTCTATTTCCTCTTACACCACATATTATACAAATTAAATGTTGAGGAAAGATTAATAATGCATCCGATGGAATTCTCATTGATAAACAATTGCCTTGTCGAAACACAACAGGTTGGTAGTAAAATCGACATTGTTTATTCCAACAATAATATAGGAGTCCACCATAGGTTTCTAACAACTCGGTATATCCAAAACAATAAGGACAACAAATAAAACCATCTTTTTGTACTTTAACAGAACCTCTTTCTAACAAATTTTTGCAAGAACTCTCGTCCACTGTATAAAATGAAGAAATAATTAAAAAAATATAATTAAAGAATATTAAAATTACTAAATAACATACTTTTATCTCCAAAATTGAAGAAAAACTGTATTTCTTAATATTCAACTCTTTCGTTTACACGGCGAATATATTTCTAATGATTAAAGGTAAAATTCAAGTTTTTATACAAATGCTGTATGTGTAGATATTACTATTATCATAAATTAAAAAACCCGAAGATTTTAAGTTATATAAAAATAAGTCAAGGTAAAATCTTTTTTCATAATATAGTATATTTAAAATCACCTTCAGAAATGATTAATCAAATAATTATGTCTAAAAAATAATTTATATTTTGAAATTATTTTCAACCTTATTAAACGATAATTATACTTTTTATATATTAAAAAGGGTGTTCGTATCGTTGGAATGTGCTTTCCCCCATCAATACACAAACCTGCTAACCTTGAGGAATTTAATATTTTTCAAAATATAAGTTATTTGTTGAGTTGTATAATATCACTGTAAAACCTAATTGCGAGTAAATTTTTTTATTATATCACAGTTGAAATGGGAAAACGCAAAATGTCTCAAAAATCGCCCTCTTTAAAAGTTAAAAAAATGAAGTTATTTATGGGGAAACCAGAATTTAAATGCGATTCACTCGTTGATAATTCGTGTTATTTTGACATGCCATGTCTAAAACCCGCGTTTAAAAGTATGGAGGGATTTACCTTTAAGGAAAAATGTTGGATTTGTCAAGATCTATTTCTAGACAGGAGAATTTTTAAGCAACATTTAATGAACCATTTAACATGTAGTTTTTCGAATAAATCACTCACTAATAAAAGAGTGTGTGATTGTTTAAATTCAAAACACCAGAAATACACACTCGAAGATGAACTATTAGACGATCAAATTATTGATTATTTGAACGAGTTTAACGTAAAAAATCAAGAATGGTACGATGATTTAGTAATCGACGGTAAGATTCAACCTTCGAACTCAAATGTTGAACCAACTAGTAAAGAAGAAAGTGTAGATTCGAATATTCTTAACATGGCTGAAGAAACGTTGAATTCTTTAATGGAGTCTAACCCTGTGCTTACAAACGATTTGAAAATGCCGAGCGATAATCAGTTGGAAGCACTTATTTATTTTGAAGAATATTGTAAAAATAATCAAATTTTAATCCCCAACAATGCGGAAACTTCTATTGAAGTATTGCAAAATCTTGAAAAAACTTGTAAAATGATTTAAAACATGTAAATACATATTTTTTCTATAAAATCCACTGTTATTATTTTCCTACGTAAGATTTCTTTCAAACAAAATTCAATAACAATTTACTTTTGAAGATACAATTTTTTATAATATTTAATAATATTTATTTTGCCAAAGACAAAATTTGTAGGCGACCACAGAAAGTCTATAAGTAACGAATACCATCCTAGTACAAACCACTTAATAAGATTAAACTAAATAAAATTTTACTCGAATAAAATTATTTTTTGCGAAGAATTACAAATTAAATTATAAAATTCATAAAGATTTTAAAAATAAAACAATTCCAAAAATCTGTACAAAATAAACCATCCAATAAAGATATTATTAGGAATATCAAAAAATAATGGTTGTAAAAAACTAGAAATATTATAACGATATAATTTAAAATAATTATAATTACATTATTTCGTAGAAGTTTTTCTTCTTAACTAAAAAATGAGGTAATATATATATTTACTTATAACTGTTTTAACCAAAAATATCTTACTATTAACTAATTGAAGATAAATTCTCAAGTTTTTATTTATTTTGTGAGATAAATATAAATATATAAATTAGTAAAAAATTTAAATTAGAATGCTGAGAGTTAAAAATATTGATCAAATTTGTGTCAAGGTACAGTTTTTTAATACTGTCACATTTTAAAAAACATTTCTAGAAATGATTAATCAAATAACTATGTCTCAAAAATAATTAATTTCTTATAATTATAAATAATAGGTGTAACCTTCTAACTTAATATCAAACGTAAATTATAATACATCATTCTCGTAAATACATATCCTTTAAACATATTAAAAGGGTGATTTCAAATTTAAAACAAAAACGAACTATACTTATTTTTTAAATATAAACCTAACCTTGGATATATTATACATTAAGGATAGTTAAATGTTAATTATCTTTTTTAGATATGCGTATTCTTTTGTATAAAAATAGGGCGTTGTCAGATTAAAAAAATTACGGTTAATAGTATTACACATACAGTAACATTCTGTATAAAAAGGTGACATTTCCATGGTAGGAAAGCACACTGACTGACAAATTTGTTTCGTTCCGGGGACGTAGTTCAAATAAGACAAGTGTTTGAACATTTTTCTTACATAAAAGTGAACTAGATTTAAATGGAAATAAAATATTGGTTTCTGGAGCCAGATTGTTAATAGAAACAGATTTAAAAATTTTACTTCCCTAAAACACCTATGGTCGTATTGGTAAAATTTTTCATGATGTTGTAAAAATTTAAGAAATCAGTTCTTAATTTACCATGTTTAAAAAGCTCCGCGCAGTGGTTTGGCCCTTCATTACGGAATTGATGTTTTAGCCGGAGTTATTGACATAGACTATACTGGACCATTGGTATTGTTTTAATCAATCATGGGAAAGCTGATTATAAAATTTTAAGAGGTGATAAAATAGCGCAATTGATTTGTGAGAGAATATTTTATCCATCAGTAGTAGAGTGCGAAGTATGTTTAACCAAGACTTTACCTAAAGTTTTGACATAATATACTATTTCTTGTTATTAAACAGAAATTAAAAGAAACGGAAAGAGGATGTCATGGGTTCGGTTCAACCAACTAACACAACTTAATGTTTATAATTTAATTTATGTAAAACAATTAAATAAAAATTTAACCAACAGTTAAAAAATGTTTTATTTAATTTTTATATAAACAAATATTGGTATATATGATTATATATAGAATTTGTTAAAAATAGAGTTAATATAATTTTATTACAAGAAAACAACAATGTATAAATACAATTCCGATTAAAAAATTAACTGGGTATATATGACCAATTCTTTATAAATCAGATCATCCCTTCTATGATTGTTTGATGAATATAATTATTGTTAAAATAAGTATCTCCAAGTTTAGTAATAAAAACTCAATAACGCATAATTTTTATTAACAATTGATAGCATCGACCTCAAACTAAATTTATATTGCCACACAAAATTATTTAAAAGCTTTAAAAATTATAAATGTGAAGCATGAAATATTTCACTGAGTTTGTAAAAAACTGGGATCAGTTTGAATTTTCTGAAATAAGTTGACAACAAAGATAAATCTAAACGTAAATTAAACTTAAAATTAGGTAAATGAATATTGTAAGGTACCAGAATTTACGTACGTCTTATTATCTGGAATTTTTAGGCATCTTAACTACTATAAGCGTATTAAAACTTAATTTCATGTATTTGTCCGCGTGAAAAAATTTGCAATCGTGAGCTTTTCTCTTCGTGTATTGAATAAACGTAACAAATTAAGAATAAATCGTTCTTATCGTATCTTAGTCTGTTTATTGTATTTGTACGTTTTCTGGTTCAATAGGCTACAATAAGTTTTGAAGATGACATATGGAGTTATTTATCTCCCGTCTTTTAATGTAAACAACCTATATTATGTGTAAACTATGAAATACATTTATAATTACATTTATTATTACCACTATTTTAATTTCTAGAGAACTGTATTTTTAATTTGAATGGTTTCTTTATTAAGCGTACAGTCAATGGTTTTTATTGTCGCTTGCTTATGCTTCATTTTAATTATATTTATAATTAATTTAATTGGGTACAAATATTAAATAATGGAAAATTTCGTAACAAAAATGTATGTATGTATATTGCATTTTTAATACATACAGACATCTATTATTATTTTACATTTTAGCGTATACGTCACAAGATTGATTTAAAGACTTAGTTATTGGCAACAGCAAATATAATATATATAATTTAGATTAGTCAAATTATCATTTTCACAAGCTAGTTGGTATTTTATAACGACAAAACGATCGTTAGGTTTCATGGAAAACGAAATAATGGGCGGGAATAATAGAACTGGCACGTGCTTTCCATAATGATGTTAGTGTGATGATTAAAGAAAGAATTTTATTTAAAACCGGCACTCTATGAACAAATACCAAAAATTTTGATTTTTATGGATTTTGCCTATTTCATTACTTTTGACACACAACGGAATAAAATCTGTTGACGACAGTCGAAAAAAATGAGTGCTGAACAAAATAAAGAATTGTGTAAGGATAATGAATTGTTGTCACTACAGCATACAATTATAGAATTGAAAAAACATAAACGAAAACTTCAAGCGGAATATATAGCAGAGAGAATACTCCTTGAAAGTTTGTTACCTTTCATACGAAAGGAACCTATCTAACGAATATTTGCAAAGGATAGCTAGAAGGATGTAAGATAATTTAAAAACAAATTATAACAATTTTTTACAAACATATTTAATTTAAGGTTCAGAGTTGAAAATTATTTTATAACATTGTATTATTCATTTTTGAGTTTTATGTTAAAAATAAAGTTTTGCAAAAAAAGTTCTATTATCAATTTTATTAAAATAAGCAAGACATTGGCGGTATAAGTTAGTCTTTTTAGATGTAAACTAGATTAATTGTTAAAGAACTAAAACTCAAAAATTAACATATAAACCTCATAGACTGTAAAACGTAGCAGACAGTAAACGCGAGTCTTAAAATGTATTATAAATCAAACAAATTAACGATGTTTCGTGTAATTGATTTCTTACTATTTTGTACGATCGCTTAAATGTATCGGCTGCATTTTTTAAATTTTAATTAATTTACTTTTGTATTGTCTTTAAAAATGTTAAGTTATATTTTAATAGTTATATTTATAATATGTTGTATGGATGAATACAGGAGTATTTTAAATCGCTATTTGACTTGGCCATCTACCGCATATTTAAAACCGTTTTTACTTGGTAGCGTTATAAATTTACATAATACTATTACATACTAAACAATCAGATAAAACAACCCTCATCAAGGCGGAGTTTTCCCAACTGTCTTAGCCGGCGGGCTATCTTAGCGTGAGGGAAAACGTTACGCGCACCAACTCCAGGGTATACCGGGAGAAAAAGCCTTACGATAAGGAAGAACGGTGAGAAACGTGCCGCGCTCTATTAAAACATTCCTGCACGTTTTATTCGATCTAGCTAGAACAAAATTTACTGTGTTTTATAGCCGTTACGTTGAATTTATAATTAACTCGGCAAAAATTGTGTATTTTGATCACAAAAAAGTGGATTTTTGGTACTATTTCTCTTGAAGAATTCATTAAATACACAATGGTTTTTAAAAAGGGTACGTTAAAACTTGTATTTTTAACATAACTTATATTGTTTTAAAATTGTTTTTTGTTGTTGTAGTATCTTTAAAATTTAGGTCGGACAGTCGACTAGTTGTAACAGTATCAATTTTTCGGAAAGAGCCCGGAATTTACATTTCCAATGGGAACCAAAGCACTATCATTTCCTTGCAAACATGGGACGCCCTCACAAATCATGGTCTTCAATTATTGAAAATCTAAGCTCTACATCAATAAAAAAAGTTAACCTGCCAATTCCGATCGTTGATCCTTATTCCGATTGTACTTTCCATCACAGTTTTTAAGTGTCTTCCGATGGTGGAAAATTTATGTGGTCATTATTACCTTTTACGCAAAAGTATCTTGAATACGAAATGAACTATTCAACCAGTTTTTCACTTAGTAGAGTGCAAGTGATAGCTTTAGACGAATTTAAACTGCGTATAGATGAACAGTTAAATCTGTTAAGAAATAGCATGTTTGCTGTAAACCAAATGTTTTCTGTATTGGTTGATAATTTTTCGAAATTTCAAGAGTTTTATAAACCACTGGAAAAGCGAGAAGCACTCTGTGATTTCGTAGAAATCTACGCTGCCTTTCGTATTTCACAGGATTATCAAGTGGAAGAAGATTTTTTGGATCAATTTATAGGTTATTGCCCATTTGACGTAAGGGAATTAATGGATCACTGTTTAAATGACGTACAATATTTAAAAAGTGTTTTCAGTTTGTAAATAAATAATGTATTATCTGTCATGACATTTAAATAAATATTTATTAAAACAAAATTTCATAAATTTACTACTTAACAAATTTTATATTTTCGCAATAGTTTCAAGCTTTATAAAACAGTCTTACACGAATTGAGCACACTGTCACGAAAAACATTTTAAACTACCAATTTTGCATAGTTTTTAGTCATTTACACCGTTCTCGAGGAAAACAAGTTAGACGAATGATAATGTCGCACAAAATTAACAATCTCGATTTTTTAAATGTATTTTTGTCTGTAAAAAAGTACAAACCTCCTTGCCTCAGCCAAAATGTTTAGTAAATATGAAATAAGCCAGCTTGATAAGATTTAAAAAAATTATTCAAAGTAGTTTCAAATGTTTACAAACTTCTAAATAATTTCAATTTTTCATTATGTTGATAGCGTTGTGTAAAAAATTCGTTCAATTTTTCCTTGGATGTTAACCCTGTAGAAATTGGATTCGGGTGCTTTCAGTAATATCATCCGATGGAGTAACTTTTCAATAAATCTTTGCACATAAGGATTGAAATTATTTGTATAATTCTATATTTGATTGTCAGTTTTGCCGTTTATATAATTTACCAATTTCTTTGATGTTTGACGTTTTGTGACCTATCAAAACACTTGCTTATAACTTGTATGGTGGTTCGTAAGGTTTATATATTCCACACACATTTTTTTAAAGTTTGAAACATTGGTTTTTTAATTTTGAAACATTTTTACTGTTTTAATTTTAGTTTTTCGGTAGTTAACTTTTCTTTTAGACACAATTATAAGTATTGAAATCATGTTCAAAAATAAAAGTCTTTCAAACTCATACTACCTTTTTTTATTATTCAACGTAATATTTTTAGTCTAAATTACAAACAATTTAATATTTATTTTATCTTTTGTTTTAATTTAAATGTTAAATAAATAATATTTTTTATAGTATTCGATCGACCGATATTTTGCTAAAAAATTAATTATAAAATGCTACAAAATGGTTTAGATTTCTTTCGATCTAGACTGTTAATTAAATTATTAATTAAACAATAGACCAAAACCTTCTCGCTTAAGCTAGAATAGGGTTTTTGATTTGAACGATACTCGCACGGTATATTACCACAGTTCTGCTTTAAAACAAATTTACATCTCGGGTAATATTTTGCGTGTTCTTCGAAAGGAATATCGTTCTTTTTCCAGCATAGCAGCTTTCCATTGCAGGAGAAACATTTGACACAATCTTTGAAATCTGTGTAGTAAAAACCCGCTTGTGCCAAATCTCTTACGTCTATGTGATCGATCGGGAAATTTTTAAACGATTGTATTCGTACCAATTCAGATCGCATTGGGCTTAAATTCCAAGGATTGTTCGTTATGCGTAGCACGGGAACATTTTCTGTAGATTCATCCTGAACAAATTTGCAATTCGGATACCGCTGTATATGAATTAGTAAAGGATGATCACCCTTTCTACAACTGCCAACTCGTTTACATTTAAAAAGGGTTGCCTTAAAATTTGAGTTGAAACTCTTTATCCTTTTACTTTCAAAATGCATTTCTTACGTATTTTACTGACTGTCAGTCATCGGAAAAGATTCGTTGATAAATGCTGGATGATTATAAACATCAAGAAAAGGTTGCTGTAGTCACATGATGGTTAAATGTGACTGGCGTCTTCTAGCGGTATTTCCCAAAACTAAAGTTTTACAAAGATTTGTAATATTATAGGGCTGTTTAAATCAGCTACCTGTTTTTGAGCTAGTTCTTAATTATGCCATTTGTTTTCAAAACACCTGCCACCAAATACCTCATGTTCCGATAAAATCCGTAGTTATTCTTCAATAATTCGGTCTATTTGTTCGTTGCAAGCACTCATCTATTTACAAAAACATTACATAAATTTACCCAATATTTATTTTAATTAGATAATAAATGTATCGATATTATTCCCATTAGTAATAATAATCACCTAAGTTAATACCTAATTCAAGCATTCAAAGTTTTAAATAACACTAAACATCGCGATAACGACATTAATTCTTATAAGATTTAACATACGGTTACTACATAATACATCAACACATGATTTTCTAGAAAATATACTAAAATTTTCGTATAAGTGAAAATCTTCTTGTCCTATAATAATCAGACAATTTGTATTTTAAAGCCGAACTAATAAATAAACAGGTACTGTGTAGGAAACTGAATTACAATGCAAAAAATTAACCACTTAATAAATTTGTTTTATTATGTGTGTATATATTAATAAGTAAATAAATTTGTTTTTTATTATGTGTGTATATATTAATCACTAAAAAACTAAAAGCAATATTTTTATGTTACATTTTAATTACTTTTGCTATTTTTGAGAAAAACTTTTAAAATCAACAACCACTGCTACGGTTTCTTCAAATTAAGTTCTGAATATATTGAACTCCATTATCTGTGTCGCCAATTCTAAGGTTTGTACATCTATAACTATCGCCAAAAAATAATTATAATCTAATCAATAACAGATGGCAAACTACAAAATGTGTGTTAATAATTGTGCATCAGCGGCTCATCATTCTTCCAACGCTTCTTAAGTTTTTTGTTTTTTGCAAATTTCAATTTATAAACAATTTCCGCGATTTGACGGTTTATATACTTAGTTTTTTAAAATTTTAATTACAAATTTATTTAAATACACTGCTGGTTGTTTTTACTCTGTAAATAATTAATTTTTATGTTGTTTTTCTATCATAGGGAATCTTAAGTAGTTATACAAAGGAAAAAAACGGGTTAATACAATGTAAAGGAGGTTGGTTGACATATTTCATTCGTACTATATTTGAATATCATTTAGCGAATCTGTTAATTAGAATAAACATTTGTTATTATGACAATCGAGACAAGTTGCTGCATTTAAGGGCAATCACCTTGAAATTTTCCGTCGTACTTGGAAGATGTTACTTTACCTACATAATTTACACGTTCAACCTCCCAAAAATATAAAATATAAAACCAAACTCTCATGTTTCTCCTTTCTTATATTATATTTTTTAAAATTAGATAATTGCTTTTTTATTATTTGATGCGTATTATGTTTAAAATAAAGTTTGGTAAAAAATAAAGCTAAAAAATAAAGTTTTGAATTGAGTTTACTCAAATAATTTAAATTAACCATAAGGTAAACACAAATCAAAATGATACCTTGTTGTATGTCACTTCTAGATTTAATAGTAAACATTATTAAAAAAAATTACGTATAACAAACCTGCACTTTAAACTCTATCAATACAGACGGAGTTTTCCCGTTATTTACATAGTATTATAGAACCCACTTGTTAAATCTAGAACCCCTCGGGATATCTATTCATTATAAAAAGGGATACATATTGTGAAAGAAAAATACGTTACAGACGCCGCTCTATTAATCTCCTGTCAAACATTCCTTCACGTTTTAAGGAAAATCATATTTGTGTGGTCGGTACAACGAACAACAATATAATTAGCTCCATTATGAAAAGGGATAAAAGCTAAACCCTTAACAAATTTAAAAACATTTAAAAACTTACAAATAGTTCGTACCAATAATATTCAATTAACAATAATTTGGTTGTCATTTGGGTTCTGATTTATTAAGAGATAAGCGACTAGAGATTTTTGGAAAAAATATCTTCACGGAAATTGTATGTATAGTTAAAAATTTAAACGTGGTTGGGTTGAATATCCGTTTTTTCCCCCGAATGATTTACATTCTATTTTTTAAGTTCTGAATACATTTTAAATCAGAAAATTCTTAGATTTTTAATTGGATTGTTAAAGCATGTATAAATCTATACGTATTATAAATATTGGAATATAAAAATTTCCACTATAATTTATGCTCGGTATTTTAGATGCAAGTATATAGTTATAATTTTATATATTTTTTTAAAAACTGAGCAAAATTATTTTGAAAACAACTTTTTTGTATTCAAAGAGGGATAGGTAATTACGAGAATATTGTATTAAAATTAAGGATGTATAGAAACTCCGCGAAACAATATAAAAAATACAAAATTATTAACTGTTTTTATTGACATTTTTTAACCTTTTATTAAATAAATTTAAAAACAATTAAGATTAATTATATTTATATACGCTGTTTACATTAAAAGACGGGAGATAAATAACCATTATACTATTATTTAAGATATATATTCACTCTTATTTTAACAGAAGGTGTAACTGCAAATGTTTTACACAAACATAATAAAAATTAAAACATTTTATTCTAAAATATATCCGAGACAATATGAAATCAAGTCTAATATTTCATGTTATGTTAACGTAATTCTGATAAATGCAATAAAACATTAATCGGGTAAAAGATGAATCCATAATTAATTCTAGTGGTAAAGTTATGTAAAAATGTTATTAAATACAATACGGTTCAAATATCTTAAACCCCAATATGTCATCTTCAAAACTTGTTGTAGCCTATTGAACCGGAAAATGTACAAATACAATAAACAAACTACGATAAGATAAGAACTTATATTCTTAATTTGTTACGTTTATTCAATACACGAAGAGTAAAAGTTCACGAATGCAAATTTTTCATGCGGGAAAATATATGAAATTAAGTTTTAATATGCATATAGTACTTAAGATACCTAATATTTCCATTTATAAGGCGTACGTAAAGTCTGGTACCTTACAATATTCATTTAACTGATTTTAAGTTTAATTTACGCTTAGATTTATCTTTGTTGTCAATTTATTTGCAGGCTTTACATGGAATTTCAGACCATTCAAACTGATCTTTTATTAATCTCGTATTAGCTCTATTATTATCCTACCACCGACTGTAGAAATTTTCGAACCACCTGTGAGATGTGTATTACGAAGAAACCAACCCTTCTCATTAATCAACTAAAGTCTCTAGATTCTTTACAAGGTTTTATTTACTTTTTATCAATTTAAATTAATATTTTAACTCTATCAGTATTTTTTTAATTTTATTTTGGCGAAATTCGCTCTGCAATCATAAAAAACTGAAAATTTTAATTTTAATAACAAACAGATGAAATCTGAAGAGCATTGTGAATTTAACAGAATTAATAATGAAACGTTAATAACGGTTTAAAATTCAAAAAATAATCGATTTAAATATCCTCTTTTAAAGAACATGCTTCTGCAATTAATATTTCTATTTTGAATTCTATGTACTTAACAGTTGAATTGTCTTTGTGATTGGGAATATGATAACTGTTCTGCTGTTTAAACTGAAATCCATAAATAAAACGGTTATATGACACAGGTTGTAGAACATGTCGTCTAATTAGTAAATAATAATTTAAGCTAAATTGTTCGAAATCTGATACCTTGGATTGAAAACAGAATATAATTTGTGTTAATTAATGTTTAGTTTTGTTTTTATTAGAATAACAAAATCTAAGACCGTTGCGCCCGTACATTCGAAAAAGCACACAAGTTCAACAAATTACGTTGCCTGTTTAAACACGTAAATAATTTCCTTTATGTAACATATACGTTAAAATTAACTTGTTTTATAATTAACATTCGATAGTGTACAAGGTTACACTTATTATTTATTAATATAAGATAAAAGTATTTTTGAGAAAATTCACTTAATTCTAGTGAGACATTCCAAATCTGGCTATTTTTTAATAATGATTCTTATCTTAATTTATAATAAAAGCTCTTACAGATAATTGATTTATAGAAACTACGCTGACAATATAAAAATACAAAAATGATACTTTTTTATTTATTTTTACGTTTTTAATAATTAAATTTAATTTATTGAAATATCCTGGTAGCCAATACAGTTAGTCTTTTGCAAAAGAAGTATTATTATTATTATTATTACTAATAGTTGTTAAGTATTATAAATGATTGTATCTTCAAAAAGTAAATTGTTAATCAGCTTTGTTTTTAAAACAATTCATTTTTATTTA